>NC_141356.1:159467-184467 GCF_057382095.1 Aulonocara sp. 'chitande type north' Nkhata Bay | reverse complement strand
ATATTGAGTTTAAAAACTTTTGTGTAAATAGTTATTTTATGTATATACACACCATTTAGTTCATGTTAGTTCATATGGTGTTGTTTTAATTCATTGAAGGGGTTAAAAAACATTAAAAAACATTTAAATTCATTTTTACTGTGGGGTTTTCTTTTTCTTTTTCTTTTTGCTGACATTTTAGAAGCCGTTGGGGCGGAGCCAGAGCCTATTTAAGGGGTGAGCCTGCAGGCCAGGCTCATTTTTTTGCTGCCCTTCGACGACGACAGTCGCTTTTTTTGCAGCGGGCTTATTTTAGTTTTGAGTGTGCCCAGGCCTGAAGAAGACCACAATTGGTCGAAACGTCGCCACAGTGGCACACGATTAGTTTTTTTTGAGCCCTTTTCAGGGTATTTTTAGTTTTTTGAACCCTTTTCAGGGCATTTTTAGTTTTTAGGAGTTTTATTCTCTTTTTTGATTTTTCTAAAAAATAAAAAACTTAAAAAAATAATTAAAAAACACAAAAACAACAAAAAAAATATTGAAAAACCTTTACTTAGCCCTCCATCATGTCTGATGAGGGGTGGCAGCAGGTCCGCTATGGGAGGAGGGGTCGCTCCCGTATGCGGCCCGATACTTATCGACCCCAATCTCGAGACCAGGACTGGTTTTTTTGGAACCGGGGAGGGAGGGGCCCAGGAGGGAAGGACCGTGCATTCCTCGGTCCCCCCCAGGGGGGACGGAGCCATAACCAATGTCCTAACCAGCCTGTGCCTCCCTTCGAAAGGGTTCCTTCCTTCCCGCGTTGCCTTCTTCCCATGCCGCCAAGGGATTGGGTGCCACAACAAAGATCCTATGCGGAGGTGGTTCGCCAAGCCAACCCCGGATGGGGGGGCAATGCCGGAGATGATGGTTTTGTCCGGCGACCTTGGTTTAGGCAGCAGGAGAGGTTTCCTCAGCCGATGAGACAGCAGAGAAACACGTTTGTGGACCCCAAGTTTGGGGCATTGGTGCGACAATTGAAAAGGGTTATTAAGGTTGTGCACCATTTACGAAATGTCAATGGAGAGAGGTCTCCACCCCAAATGATCTCCCGAATGGTGGACATGTTGGCTGGTGTTATTAAGCCAGCAGCCCCAAACGCCAAGACGGCTGACATGATCCTTGGTAATGCCAAAAACTGGGGCCACGCCACCATGTTGATTCTTCAGGATCATTATGAAACTGCCTTGCGGGAGGCGTTGGGGGGTTTGGTTTTGGATACAGATGTGGACTGGAAGGTGGCCTTTGACGTTGCAACACGGTGGACTCGGCGTAACTTGCCACGGTTGCCTCAGGACGTGGTGGAGCATGCTGAAGCCTTGGTGGCAGCTGCCATGGGTCCGGATGGTAGCCCTCAAACGGGTGGGACAACTGGGTCAACCACTATAGAGCCACAACAGGGTGATGGACCCGTAGAGAGGAACGCACCCACACGGGGTATATTGACACGCGGGAACACACAGGAGGATCCTTCTCGGGTGGCCTTTGAGGAGGAGGTGATTGCAACACACCAACAATCCACTCGTACAGATGGGGAACAGGGGGAACAGAGGGCAATGCGGCGGCGGGAGGACAGTCTGACTGAAGTCAACTCTGGGGACCAGATTGTGACGGAGTCCTCACCGCTTGGAGGCGCCCCCCCTCGGCCACTGAGGGACCGGAGGGTCCGAGGGAGAGATCCGAGTGTGGAGAAGTCGGGGGCCGCGGAACCGCCGGTCCGACTTCCTGCGGGAGTCGTCACGGTTGACGCTCAAGTCCACGGGGATCCGAAAGATGAGTCAGTTGAAGCGGTTGGTCTTTTGGACTTTGATTTAGCTCAGGAGGAGCCGAGTGGGGTCTCTACCCCACAACCTCACAAGTTGGGAATGACGGGACCTATCAGGTCGCCCCGGATAAGAATTGGCCCCTTGTCAGCCCGCTCCCGGCGGATGAGTCCCAGGTTAGGGAAAGTATTCGCGAAATGTGGACCATGGAAGAAACAAGGCACAGGCCGTGTCTGACCATTGGTCGGCGGAATTGAACTTATAATTTGATTTGATTTTTTTTGTACAAGTTGTGAACTGGAAATGTATGTCGGTGGGACAAAGAACACGTTTAGGATGAGAATGTGGTAACATGAGTATAACATTTTATACAAAAAACATACCCAGACTCCTTTGGTTAACCATTTTATTTCACAGGGATTAAAGGCACTTCGGATTGCGGGAATTTAAAGTATTGTGAGTTGGTCACATGGGGAGCGGAAGACCAAGGATAGACGGTGGATCTACTGGTTGGATACGAAGGAGCCACTTGGCCTGAATCTTGATTGGCAGTGAGTTTAGTTTGAAGGCCAGGACCGGACTTGTCCGGCCTAGGGGTATGGCTTATGTTTGTTTCTGCCCTAACCCCGTTCTATTTCCTTACCCCTGTCCCAATCCCTTCCCCATTCCTGTTCCTACCCCATTCCCTGTCCTAAACCTAATTCCTATCCTGACCCCGTTCCCTATTCCTATCCCCATCTCCTTCCCTTACCCTAATCCTAACCCCTTCCCTGTCCTAGCCCCAACCCCAACCCATATCCTAACCCTAATCCTTTTCCCTTACCCTAACCCTAACCATTCCCTTGTTCCCAATCCTAACCCTATCCCCTATCCTATTTCCTTACCCTAACCCTAACCTCTTCCCACTCCTAGCCCTAACCCTAACCTATCGTCCTAACCCCTGTCCTATATCCTAACCCTAATCCCCTTCCCTATTCCTACTCCTATTCCTAACCCTAGTCCCATCCCCTTCCCCTTTCCCCCATCCCCCCCTATTTTGTTAAATACTTGGTAGAACATATGTACAAAAATATGTAAAAAATTAAAAAATAAAAAAAACAAAAAAATAAATACATAAATAAATAAATACTTTTCATGGGTGAATAAATATTGAGTTTAAAAACTTTTGTGTAAATAGTTATTTTATGTATATACACACCATTTAGTTCATGTTAGTTCATATGGTGTTGTTTTAATTCATTGAAGGGGTTAAAAAACATTAAAAAACATTTAAATTCATTTTTACTGTGGGGTTTTCTTTTTCTTTTTCTTTTTGCTGACATTTTAGAAGCCGTTGGGGCGGAGCCAGAGCCTATTTAAGGGGTGAGCCTGCAGGCCAGGCTCATTTTTTTGCTGCCCTTCGACGACGACAGTCGCTTTTTTTGCAGCGGGCTTATTTTAGTTTTGAGTGTGCCCAGGCCTGAAGAAGACCACAATTGGTCGAAACGTCGCCACAGTGGCACACGATTAGTTTTTTTTGAGCCCTTTTCAGGGTATTTTTAGTTTTTTGAACCCTTTTCAGGGCATTTTTAGTTTTTAGGAGTTTTATTCTCTTTTTTGATTTTTCTAAAAAATAAAAAACTTAAAAAAATAATTAAAAAACACAAAAACAACAAAAAAAATATTGAAAAACCTTTACTTAGCCCTCCATCATGTCTGATGAGGGGTGGCAGCAGGTCCGCTATGGGAGGAGGGGTCGCTCCCGTATGCGGCCCGATACTTATCGACCCCAATCTCGAGACCAGGACTGGTTTTTTTGGAACCGGGGAGGGAGGGGCCCAGGAGGGAAGGACCGTGCATTCCTCGGTCCCCCCCAGGGGGGACGGAGCCATAACCAATGTCCTAACCCTAACCCCCTAACCCTAACCCTAACCCTAACCCCCTAACCCCCTAACCCTAACCCTAACCCTAACCCCTAACCCTAACCCTAACCCCTAACCCCTAACCCCTAACCCCTAAACCTAAATAAAGGAAAAAATACTTACCTGAAAAAAACCTATAAAAAGGACGAAAGCAAATGATCTGGGCTAGTCTGAAGAAGGCACAACGAAGCCGAAACGTCGCGACAGCCCACTAGCTATTTAACCCAAGATGGGTAATTTTTGGAACCACCGGGCAGGGTCTCCACCTCCCGGCAAGAACCCTCGGCCCCCACGATGGACAGTGCACGCCAGGCTCATTGTTGGCCTGTTTTTTTCAACTCCTAACTCAGCCCGTGCCTCGTGGGGGTGGGAGATGCCCCTGCCTGGTTCAAGACCCTAACCCTAACCAGGGGGGGGTCTAATTCAACTTTGAAAAAATGAAAAAACCTAAAAAAAGAGAGAAAGAGAAAAAACCTAAATAACGAAGGGGAAAAAGGAAAAATACTTACCTGAAAAAAACCTAAATAAAGGAAAAAATACTTACCTGAAAAAAACCTATAAAAAGGACGAAAGCAAATGATCTGGGCTAGTCTGAAGAAGGCACAACGAAGCCGAAACGTCGCGACAGCCCACTAGCTATTTAACCCAAGATGGGTAATTTTTGGAACCACCGGGCAGGGTCTCCACCTCCCGGCAAGAACCCTCGGCCCCCACGATGGACAGTGCACGCCAGGCTCATTGTTGGCCTGTTTTTTTCAACTCCTAACTCAGCCCGTGCCTCGTGGGGGTGGGAGATGCCCCTGCCTGGTTCAAGACCCTAACCCTAACCAGGGGGGGGTCTAATTCAACTTTGAAAAAATGAAAAAACCTAAAAAAAGAGAGAAAGAGAAAAAACCTAAATAACGAAGGGGAAAAAGGAAAAATACTTACCTGAAAAAAACCTAAATAAAGGAAAAAATACTTACCTGAAAAAAACCTATAAAAAGGACGAAAGCAAATGATCTGGGCTAGTCTGAAGAAGGCACAACGAAGCCGAAACGTCGCGACAGCCCACTAGCTATTTAACCCAAGATGGGTAATTTTTGGAACCACCGGGCAGGGTCTCCACCTCCCGGCAAGAACCCTCGGCCCCCACGATGGACAGTGCACGCCAGGCTCATTGTTGGCCTGTTTTTTTCAACTCCTAACTCAGCCCGTGCCTCGTGGGGGTGGGAGATGCCCCTGCCTGGTTCAAGACCCTAACCCTAACCAGGGGGGGGTCTAATTCAACTTTGAAAAAATGAAAAAACCTAAAAAAAGAGAGAAAGAGAAAAAACCTAAATAACGAAGGGGAAAAAGGAAAAATACTTACCTGAAAAAAACCTAAATAAAGGAAAAAATACTTACCTGAAAAAAACCTATAAAAAGGACGAAAGCAAATGATCTGGGCTAGTCTGAAGAAGGCACAACGAAGCCGAAACGTCGCGACAGCCCACTAGCTATTTAACCCAAGATGGGTAATTTTTGGAACCACCGGGCAGGGTCTCCACCTCCCGGCAAGAACCCTCGGCCCCCACGATGGACAGTGCACGCCAGGCTCATTGTTGGCCTGTTTTTTTCAACTCCTAACTCAGCCCGTGCCTCGTGGGGGTGGGAGATGCCCCTGCCTGGTTCAAGACCCTAACCCTAACCAGGGGGGGGTCTAATTCAACTTTGAAAAAATGAAAAAACCTAAAAAAAGAGAGAAAGAGAAAAAACCTAAATAACGAAGGGGAAAAAGGAAAAATACTTACCTGAAAAAAACCTAAATAAAGGAAAAAATACTTACCTGAAAAAAACCTATAAAAAGGACGAAAGCAAATGATCTGGGCTAGTCTGAAGAAGGCACAACGAAGCCGAAACGTCGCGACAGCCCACTAGCTATTTAACCCAAGATGGGTAATTTTTGGAACCACCGGGCAGGGTCTCCACCTCCCGGCAAGAACCCTCGGCCCCCACGATGGACAGTGCACGCCAGGCTCATTGTTGGCCTGTTTTTTTCAACTCCTAACTCAGCCCGTGCCTCGTGGGGGTGGGAGATGCCCCTGCCTGGTTCAAGACCCTAACCCTAACCAGGGGGGGGTCTAATTCAACTTTGAAAAAATGAAAAAACCTAAAAAAAGAGAGAAAGAGAAAAAACCTAAATAACGAAGGGGAAAAAGGAAAAATACTTACCTGAAAAAAACCTAAATAAAGGAAAAAATACTTACCTGAAAAAAACCTATAAAAAGGACGAAAGCAAATGATCTGGGCTAGTCTGAAGAAGGCACAACGAAGCCGAAACGTCGCGACAGCCCACTAGCTATTTAACCCAAGATGGGTAATTTTTGGAACCACCGGGCAGGGTCTCCACCTCCCGGCAAGAACCCTCGGCCCCCACGATGGACAGTGCACGCCAGGCTCATTGTTGGCCTGTTTTTTTCAACTCCTAACTCAGCCCGTGCCTCGTGGGGGTGGGAGATGCCCCTGCCTGGTTCAAGACCCTAACCCTAACCAGGGGGGGGTCTAATTCAACTTTGAAAAAATGAAAAAACCTAAAAAAAGAGAGAAAGAGAAAAAACCTAAATAACGAAGGGGAAAAAGGAAAAATACTTACCTGAAAAAAACCTAAATAAAGGAAAAAATACTTACCTGAAAAAAACCTATAAAAAGGACGAAAGCAAATGATCTGGGCTAGTCTGAAGAAGGCACAACGAAGCCGAAACGTCGCGACAGCCCACTAGCTATTTAACCCAAGATGGGTAATTTTTGGAACCACCGGGCAGGGTCTCCACCTCCCGGCAAGAACCCTCGGCCCCCACGATGGACAGTGCACGCCAGGCTCATTGTTGGCCTGTTTTTTTCAACTCCTAACTCAGCCCGTGCCTCGTGGGGGTGGGAGATGCCCCTGCCTGGTTCAAGACCCTAACCCTAACCAGGGGGGGGTCTAATTCAACTTTGAAAAAATGAAAAAACCTAAAAAAAGAGAGAAAGAGAAAAAACCTAAATAACGAAGGGGAAAAAGGAAAAATACTTACCTGAAAAAAACCTAAATAAAGGAAAAAATACTTACCTGAAAAAAACCTATAAAAAGGACGAAAGCAAATGATCTGGGCTAGTCTGAAGAAGGCACAACGAAGCCGAAACGTCGCGACAGCCCACTAGCTATTTAACCCAAGATGGGTAATTTTTGGAACCACCGGGCAGGGTCTCCACCTCCCGGCAAGAACCCTCGGCCCCCACGATGGACAGTGCACGCCAGGCTCATTGTTGGCCTGTTTTTTTCAACTCCTAACTCAGCCCGTGCCTCGTGGGGGTGGGAGATGCCCCTGCCTGGTTCAAGACCCTAACCCTAACCAGGGGGGGGGTCTAATTCAACTTTGAAAAAATGAAAAAACCTAAAAAAAGAGAGAAAGAGAAAAAACCTAAATAACGAAGGGGAAAAAGGAAAAATACTTACCTGAAAAAAACCTAAATAAAGGAAAAAATACTTACCTGAAAAAAACCTATAAAAAGGACGAAAGCAAATGATCTGGGCTAGTCTGAAGAAGGCACAACGAAGCCGAAACGTCGCGACAGCCCACTAGCTATTTAACCCAAGATGGGTAATTTTTGGAACCACCGGGCAGGGTCTCCACCTCCCGGCAAGAACCCTCGGCCCCCACGATGGACAGTGCACGCCAGGCTCATTGTTGGCCTGTTTTTTTCAACTCCTAACTCAGCCCGTGCCTCGTGGGGGTGGGAGATGCCCCTGCCTGGTTCAAGACCCTAACCCTAACCAGGGGGGGGTCTAATTCAACTTTGAAAAAATGAAAAAACCTAAAAAAAGAGAGAAAGAGAAAAAACCTAAATAACGAAGGGGAAAAAGGAAAAATACTTACCTGAAAAAAACCTAAATAAAGGAAAAAATACTTACCTGAAAAAAACCTATAAAAAGGACGAAAGCAAATGATCTGGGCTAGTCTGAAGAAGGCACAACGAAGCCGAAACGTCGCGACAGCCCACTAGCTATTTAACCCAAGATGGGTAATTTTTGGAACCACCGGGCAGGGTCTCCACCTCCCGGCAAGAACCCTCGGCCCCCACGATGGACAGTGCACGCCAGGCTCATTGTTGGCCTGTTTTTTTCAACTCCT
Source organism: Aulonocara sp. 'chitande type north' Nkhata Bay (assembly GCF_057382095.1). Taxonomy (NCBI): domain Eukaryota; kingdom Metazoa; phylum Chordata; class Actinopteri; order Cichliformes; family Cichlidae; genus Aulonocara; species Aulonocara sp. 'chitande type north' Nkhata Bay. Next base: position 176,652 of record NC_141356.1, on the reverse strand, counting down.
AACTCAGCCCGTGCCTCGTGGGGGTGGGAGATGCCCCTGCCTGGTTCAAGACCCTAACCCTAACCAGGGGGGGGTCTAATTCAACTTTGAAAAAATGAAAAAACCTAAAAAAAGAGAGAAAGAGAAAAAACCTAAATAACGAAGGGGAAAAAGGAAAAATACTTACCTGAAAAAAACCTAAATAAAGGAAAAAATACTTACCTGAAAAAAACCTATAAAAAGGACGAAAGCAAATGATCTGGGCTAGTCTGAAGAAGGCACAACGAAGCCGAAACGTCGCGACAGCCCACTAGCTATTTAACCCAAGATGGGTAATTTTTGGAACCACCGGGCAGGGTCTCCACCTCCCGGCAAGAACCCTCGGCCCCCACGATGGACAGTGCACGCCAGGCTCATTGTTGGCCTGTTTTTTTCAACTCCTAACTCAGCCCGTGCCTCGTGGGGGTGGGAGATGCCCCTGCCTGGTTCAAGACCCTAACCCTAACCAGGGGGGGGTCTAATTCAACTTTGAAAAAATGAAAAAACCTAAAAAAAGAGAGAAAGAGAAAAAACCTAAATAACGAAGGGGAAAAAGGAAAAATACTTACCTGAAAAAAACCTAAATAAAGGAAAAAATACTTACCTGAAAAAAACCTATAAAAAGGACGAAAGCAAATGATCTGGGCTAGTCTGAAGAAGGCACAACGAAGCCGAAACGTCGCGACAGCCCACTAGCTATTTAACCCAAGATGGGTAATTTTTGGAACCACCGGGCAGGGTCTCCACCTCCCGGCAAGAACCCTCGGCCCCCACGATGGACAGTGCACGCCAGGCTCATTGTTGGCCTGTTTTTTTCAACTCCTAACTCAGCCCGTGCCTCGTGGGGGTGGGAGATGCCCCTGCCTGGTTCAAGACCCTAACCCTAACCAGGGGGGGGTCTAATTCAACTTTGAAAAAATGAAAAAACCTAAAAAAAGAGAGAAAGAGAAAAAACCTAAATAACGAAGGGGAAAAAGGAAAAATACTTACCTGAAAAAAACCTAAATAAAGGAAAAAATACTTACCTGAAAAAAACCTATAAAAAGGACGAAAGCAAATGATCTGGGCTAGTCTGAAGAAGGCACAACGAAGCCGAAACGTCGCGACAGCCCACTAGCTATTTAACCCAAGATGGGTAATTTTTGGAACCACCGGGCAGGGTCTCCACCTCCCGGCAAGAACCCTCGGCCCCCACGATGGACAGTGCACGCCAGGCTCATTGTTGGCCTGTTTTTTTCAACTCCTAACTCAGCCCGTGCCTCGTGGGGGTGGGAGATGCCCCTGCCTGGTTCAAGACCCTAACCCTAACCAGGGGGGGGTCTAATTCAACTTTGAAAAAATGAAAAAACCTAAAAAAAGAGAGAAAGAGAAAAAACCTAAATAACGAAAGGGAAAAAGGAAAAATACTTACCTGAAAAAAACCTAAATAAAGGAAAAAATACTTACCTGAAAAAAACCTATAAAAAGGACGAAAGCAAATGATCTGGGCTAGTCTGAAGAAGGCACAACGAAGCCGAAACGTCGCGACAGCCCACTAGCTATTTAACCCAAGATGGGTAATTTTTGGAACCACCGGGCAGGGTCTCCACCTCCCGGCAAGAACCCTCGGCCCCCACGATGGACAGTGCACGCCAGGCTCATTGTTGGCCTGTTTTTTTCAACTCCTAACTCAGCCCGTGCCTCGTGGGGGTGGGAGATGCCCCTGCCTGGTTCAAGACCCTAACCCTAACCAGGGGGGGGTCTAATTCAACTTTGAAAAAATGAAAAAACCTAAAAAAAGAGAGAAAGAGAAAAAACCTAAATAACGAAGGGGAAAAAGGAAAAATACTTACCTGAAAAAAACCTAAATAAAGGAAAAAATACTTACCTGAAAAAAACCTATAAAAAGGACGAAAGCAAATGATCTGGGCTAGTCTGAAGAAGGCACAACGAAGCCGAAACGTCGCGACAGCCCACTAGCTATTTAACCCAAGATGGGTAATTTTTGGAACCACCGGGCAGGGTCTCCACCTCCCGGCAAGAACCCTCGGCCCCCACGATGGACAGTGCACGCCAGGCTCATTGTTGGCCTGTTTTTTTCAACCCCTAACCCTAACCAGGGGGGGGTCTAATTCAACTTAGAAAAATGGAAAAAACCTAAAAAAAGAGAGAAAGAGAAAAACCTAAATAAAGAAAGGGAAAAAGGAAAAATACTTACCTGAAAAAAACCTAAATAAAAGGAAAAATACTTACCTGAAAAAAAACCTATAAAAGGAAGAAAGCAAATTATCTGGGCTAGTCTGAAGAAGGCACACTGAAGCCGAAACGTCCACCGGGCAGGGTCTCCACCTCCCGGCAAGAACCCTCGGCCCCCACGATGGACAGTGCACGCCAGGCTCATTGTTGGCCTGTTTTCTTCAACTCCTAACTCAGCCCGTGCCTCGTGGGGGTGGGAGATGCCCCTGCCTGGTTCAAGACCCTAACCCTAACCAGGGGGGGGTCTAATTCAACTTAGAAAAATGGAAAAAACCTAAAAAAAGAGAGAAAGAGAAAAACCTAAATAAAGAAAGGGAAAAAGGAAAAATACTTACCTGAAAAAAACCTAAATAAAAGGAAAAATACTTACCTGAAAAAAAACCTATAAAAGGAAGAAAGCAAATTATCTGGGCTAGTCTGAAGAAGGCACACTGAAGCCGAAACGTCCACCGGGCAGGGTCTCCACCTCCCGGCAAGAACCCTCGGCCCCCACGATGGACAGTGCACGCCAGGCTCATTGTTGGCCTGTTTTCTTCAACTCCTAACTCAGCCCGTGCCTCGTGGGGGTGGGAGATGCCCCTGCCTGGTTCAAGACCCTAACCCTAACCAGGGGGGGGTCTAATTCAACTTAGAAAAATGGAAAAAACCTAAAAAAAGAGAGAAAGAGAAAAACCTAAATAAAGAAAGGGAAAAAGGAAAAATACTTACCTGAAAAAAACCTAAATAAAAGGAAAAATACTTACCTGAAAAAAAACCTATAAAAGGAAGAAAGCAAATTATCTGGGCTAGTCTGAAGAAGGCACACTGAAGCCGAAACGTCCACCGGGCAGGGTCTCCACCTCCCGGCAAGAACCCTCGGCCCCCACGATGGACAGTGCACGCCAGGCTCATTGTTGGCCTGTTTTCTTCAACTCCTAACTCAGCCCGTGCCTCGTGGGGGTGGGAGATGCCCCTGCCTGGTTCAAGACCCTAACCCTAACCAGGGGGGGGTCTAATTCAACTTAGAAAAATGGAAAAAACCTAAAAAAAGAGAGAAAGAGAAAAACCTAAATAAAGAAAGGGAAAAAGGAAAAATACTTACCTGAAAAAAACCTAAATAAAAGGAAAAATACTTACCTGAAAAAAAACCTATAAAAGGAAGAAAGCAAATTATCTGGGCTAGTCTGAAGAAGGCACACTGAAGCCGAAACGTCCACCGGGCAGGGTCTCCACCTCCCGGCAAGAACCCTCGGCCCCCACGATGGACAGTGCACGCCAGGCTCATTGTTGGCCTGTTTTCTTCAACTCCTAACTCAGCCCGTGCCTCGTGGGGGTGGGAGATGCCCCTGCCTGGTTCAAGACCCTAACCCTAACCAGGGGGGGGTCTAATTCAACTTAGAAAAATGGAAAAAACCTAAAAAAAGAGAGAAAGAGAAAAACCTAAATAAAGAAAGGGAAAAAGGAAAAATACTTACCTGAAAAAAACCTAAATAAAAGGAAAAATACTTACCTGAAAAAAAACCTATAAAAGGAAGAAAGCAAATTATCTGGGCTAGTCTGAAGAAGGCACACTGAAGCCGAAACGTCCACCGGGCAGGGTCTCCACCTCCCGGCAAGAACCCTCGGCCCCCACGATGGACAGTGCACGCCAGGCTCATTGTTGGCCTGTTTTCTTCAACTCCTAACTCAGCCCGTGCCTCGTGGGGGTGGGAGATGCCCCTGCCTGGTTCAAGACCCTAACCCTAACCAGGGGGGGGTCTAATTCAACTTAGAAAAATGGAAAAAACCTAAAAAAAGAGAGAAAGAGAAAAACCTAAATAAAGAAAGGGAAAAAGGAAAAATACTTACCTGAAAAAAACCTAAATAAAAGGAAAAATACTTACCTGAAAAAAAACCTATAAAAGGAAGAAAGCAAATTATCTGGGCTAGTCTGAAGAAGGCACACTGAAGCCGAAACGTCCACCGGGCAGGGTCTCCACCTCCCGGCAAGAACCCTCGGCCCCCACGATGGACAGTGCACGCCAGGCTCATTGTTGGCCTGTTTTCTTCAACTCCTAACTCAGCCCGTGCCTCGTGGGGGTGGGAGATGCCCCTGCCTGGTTCAAGACCCTAACCCTAACCAGGGGGGGGTCTAATTCAACTTAGAAAAATGGAAAAAACCTAAAAAAAGAGAGAAAGAGAAAAACCTAAATAAAGAAAGGGAAAAAGGAAAAATACTTACCTGAAAAAAACCTAAATAAAAGGAAAAATACTTACCTGAAAAAAAACCTATAAAAGGAAGAAAGCAAATTATCTGGGCTAGTCTGAAGAAGGCACACTGAAGCCGAAACGTCCACCGGGCAGGGTCTCCACCTCCCGGCAAGAACCCTCGGCCCCCACGATGGACAGTGCACGCCAGGCTCATTGTTGGCCTGTTTTCTTCAACTCCTAACTCAGCCCGTGCCTCGTGGGGGTGGGAGATGCCCCTGCCTGGTTCAAGACCCTAACCCTAACCAGGGGGGGGTCTAATTCAACTTAGAAAAATGGAAAAAACCTAAAAAAAGAGAGAAAGAGAAAAACCTAAATAAAGAAAGGGAAAAAGGAAAAATACTTACCTGAAAAAAACCTAAATAAAAGGAAAAATACTTACCTGAAAAAAAACCTATAAAAGGAAGAAAGCAAATTATCTGGGCTAGTCTGAAGAAGGCACACTGAAGCCGAAACGTCCACCGGGCAGGGTCTCCACCTCCCGGCAAGAACCCTCGGCCCCCACGATGGACAGTGCACGCCAGGCTCATTGTTGGCCTGTTTTCTTCAACTCCTAACTCAGCCCGTGCCTCGTGGGGGTGGGAGATGCCCCTGCCTGGTTCAAGACCCTAACCCTAACCAGGGGGGGGTCTAATTCAACTTAGAAAAATGGAAAAAACCTAAAAAAAGAGAGAAAGAGAAAAACCTAAATAAAGAAAGGGAAAAAGGAAAAATACTTACCTGAAAAAAACCTAAATAAAAGGAAAAATACTTACCTGAAAAAAAACCTATAAAAGGAAGAAAGCAAATTATCTGGGCTAGTCTGAAGAAGGCACACTGAAGCCGAAACGTCCACCGGGCAGGGTCTCCACCTCCCGGCAAGAACCCTCGGCCCCCACGATGGACAGTGCACGCCAGGCTCATTGTTGGCCTGTTTTCTTCAACTCCTAACTCAGCCCGTGCCTCGTGGGGGTGGGAGATGCCCCTGCCTGGTTCAAGACCCTAACCCTAACCAGGGGGGGGTCTAATTCAACTTAGAAAAATGGAAAAAACCTAAAAAAAGAGAGAAAGAGAAAAACCTAAATAAAGAAAGGGAAAAAGGAAAAATACTTACCTGAAAAAAACCTAAATAAAAGGAAAAATACTTACCTGAAAAAAAACCTATAAAAGGAAGAAAGCAAATTATCTGGGCTAGTCTGAAGAAGGCACACTGAAGCCGAAACGTCCACCGGGCAGGGTCTCCACCTCCCGGCAAGAACCCTCGGCCCCCACGATGGACAGTGCACGCCAGGCTCATTGTTGGCCTGTTTTCTTCAACTCCTAACTCAGCCCGTGCCTCGTGGGGGTGGGAGATGCCCCTGCCTGGTTCAAGACCCTAACCCTAACCAGGGGGGGGTCTAATTCAACTTAGAAAAATGGAAAAAACCTAAAAAAAGAGAGAAAGAGAAAAACCTAAATAAAGAAAGGGAAAAAGGAAAAATACTTACCTGAAAAAAACCTAAATAAAAGGAAAAATACTTACCTGAAAAAAAACCTATAAAAGGAAGAAAGCAAATTATCTGGGCTAGTCTGAAGAAGGCACACTGAAGCCGAAACGTCCACCGGGCAGGGTCTCCACCTCCCGGCAAGAACCCTCGGCCCCCACGATGGACAGTGCACGCCAGGCTCATTGTTGGCCTGTTTTCTTCAACTCCTAACTCAGCCCGTGCCTCGTGGGGGTGGGAGATGCCCCTGCCTGGTTCAAGACCCTAACCCTAACCAGGGGGGGGTCTAATTCAACTTAGAAAAATGGAAAAAACCTAAAAAAAGAGAGAAAGAGAAAAACCTAAATAAAGAAAGGGAAAAAGGAAAAATACTTACCTGAAAAAAACCTAAATAAAAGGAAAAATACTTACCTGAAAAAAAACCTATAAAAGGAAGAAAGCAAATTATCTGGGCTAGTCTGAAGAAGGCACACTGAAGCCGAAACGTCCACCGGGCAGGGTCTCCACCTCCCGGCAAGAACCCTCGGCCCCCACGATGGACAGTGCACGCCAGGCTCATTGTTGGCCTGTTTTCTTCAACTCCTAACTCAGCCCGTGCCTCGTGGGGGTGGGAGATGCCCCTGCCTGGTTCAAGACCCTAACCCTAACCAGGGGGGGGTCTAATTCAACTTAGAAAAATGGAAAAAACCTAAAAAAAGAGAGAAAGAGAAAAACCTAAATAAAGAAAGGGAAAAAGGAAAAATACTTACCTGAAAAAAACCTAAATAAAAGGAAAAATACTTACCTGAAAAAAAACCTATAAAAGGAAGAAAGCAAATTATCTGGGCTAGTCTGAAGAAGGCACACTGAAGCCGAAACGTCCACCGGGCAGGGTCTCCACCTCCCGGCAAGAACCCTCGGCCCCCACGATGGACAGTGCACGCCAGGCTCATTGTTGGCCTGTTTTCTTCAACTCCTAACTCAGCCCGTGCCTCGTGGGGGTGGGAGATGCCCCTGCCTGGTTCAAGACCCTAACCCTAACCAGGGGGGGGTCTAATTCAACTTAGAAAAATGGAAAAAACCTAAAAAAAGAGAGAAAGAGAAAAACCTAAATAAAGAAAGGGAAAAAGGAAAAATACTTACCTGAAAAAAACCTAAATAAAAGGAAAAATACTTACCTGAAAAAAAACCTATAAAAGGAAGAAAGCAAATTATCTGGGCTAGTCTGAAGAAGGCACACTGAAGCCGAAACGTCCACCGGGCAGGGTCTCCACCTCCCGGCAAGAACCCTCGGCCCCCACGATGGACAGTGCACGCCAGGCTCATTGTTGGCCTGTTTTCTTCAACTCCTAACTCAGCCCGTGCCTCGTGGGGGTGGGAGATGCCCCTGCCTGGTTCAAGACCCTAACCCTAACCAGGGGGGGGTCTAATTCAACTTAGAAAAATGGAAAAAACCTAAAAAAAGAGAGAAAGAGAAAAACCTAAATAAAGAAAGGGAAAAAGGAAAAATACTTACCTGAAAAAAACCTAAATAAAAGGAAAAATACTTACCTGAAAAAAAACCTATAAAAGGAAGAAAGCAAATTATCTGGGCTAGTCTGAAGAAGGCACACTGAAGCCGAAACGTCCACCGGGCAGGGTCTCCACCTCCCGGCAAGAACCCTCGGCCCCCACGATGGACAGTGCACGCCAGGCTCATTGTTGGCCTGTTTTCTTCAACTCCTAACTCAGCCCGTGCCTCGTGGGGGTGGGAGATGCCCCTGCCTGGTTCAAGACCCTAACCCTAACCAGGGGGGGGTCTAATTCAACTTAGAAAAATGGAAAAAACCTAAAAAAAGAGAGAAAGAGAAAAACCTAAATAAAGAAAGGGAAAAAGGAAAAATACTTACCTGAAAAAAACCTAAATAAAAGGAAAAATACTTACCTGAAAAAAAACCTATAAAAGGAAGAAAGCAAATTATCTGGGCTAGTCTGAAGAAGGCACACTGAAGCCGAAACGTCCACCGGGCAGGGTCTCCACCTCCCGGCAAGAACCCTCGGCCCCCACGATGGACAGTGCACGCCAGGCTCATTGTTGGCCTGTTTTCTTCAACTCCTAACTCAGCCCGTGCCTCGTGGGGGTGGGAGATGCCCCTGCCTGGTTCAAGACCCTAACCCTAACCAGGGGGGGGTCTAATTCAACTTAGAAAAATGGAAAAAACCTAAAAAAAGAGAGAAAGAGAAAAACCTAAATAAAGAAAGGGAAAAAGGAAAAATACTTACCTGAAAAAAACCTAAATAAAAGGAAAAATACTTACCTGAAAAAAAACCTATAAAAGGAAGAAAGCAAATTATCTGGGCTAGTCTGAAGAAGGCACACTGAAGCCGAAACGTCCACCGGGCAGGGTCTCCACCTCCCGGCAAGAACCCTCGGCCCCCACGATGGACAGTGCACGCCAGGCTCATTGTTGGCCTGTTTTCTTCAACTCCTAACTCAGCCCGTGCCTCGTGGGGGTGGGAGATGCCCCTGCCTGGTTCAAGACCCTAACCCTAACCAGGGGGGGGTCTAATTCAACTTAGAAAAATGGAAAAAACCTAAAAAAAGAGAGAAAGAGAAAAACCTAAATAAAGAAAGGGAAAAAGGAAAAATACTTACCTGAAAAAAACCTAAATAAAAGGAAAAATACTTACCTGAAAAAAAACCTATAAAAGGAAGAAAGCAAATTATCTGGGCTAGTCTGAAGAAGGCACACTGAAGCCGAAACGTCCACCGGGCAGGGTCTCCACCTCCCGGCAAGAACCCTCGGCCCCCACGATGGACAGTGCACGCCAGGCTCATTGTTGGCCTGTTTTCTTCAACTCCTAACTCAGCCCGTGCCTCGTGGGGGTGGGAGATGCCCCTGCCTGGTTCAAGACCCTAACCCTAACCAGGGGGGGGTCTAATTCAACTTAGAAAAATGGAAAAAACCTAAAAAAAGAGAGAAAGAGAAAAACCTAAATAAAGAAAGGGAAAAAGGAAAAATACTTACCTGAAAAAAACCTAAATAAAAGGAAAAATACTTACCTGAAAAAAAACCTATAAAAGGAAGAAAGCAAATTATCTGGGCTAGTCTGAAGAAGGCACACTGAAGCCGAAACGTCCACCGGGCAGGGTCTCCACCTCCCGGCAAGAACCCTCGGCCCCCACGATGGACAGTGCACGCCAGGCTCATTGTTGGCCTGTTTTCTTCAACTCCTAACTCAGCCCGTGCCTCGTGGGGGTGGGAGATGCCCCTGCCTGGTTCAAGACCCTAACCCTAACCAGGGGGGGGTCTAATTCAACTTAGAAAAATGGAAAAAACCTAAAAAAAGAGAGAAAGAGAAAAACCTAAATAAAGAAAGGGAAAAAGGAAAAATACTTACCTGAAAAAAACCTAAATAAAAGGAAAAATACTTACCTGAAAAAAAACCTATAAAAGGAAGAAAGCAAATTATCTGGGCTAGTCTGAAGAAGGCACACTGAAGCCGAAACGTCCACCGGGCAGGGTCTCCACCTCCCGGCAAGAACCCTCGGCCCCCACGATGGACAGTGCACGCCAGGCTCATTGTTGGCCTGTTTTCTTCAACTCCTAACTCAGCCCGTGCCTCGTGGGGGTGGGAGATGCCCCTGCCTGGTTCAAGACCCTAACCCTAACCAGGGGGGGGTCTAATTCAACTTAGAAAAATGGAAAAAACCTAAAAAAAGAGAGAAAGAGAAAAACCTAAATAAAGAAAGGGAAAAAGGAAAAATACTTACCTGAAAAAAACCTAAATAAAAGGAAAAATACTTACCTGAAAAAAAACCTATAAAAGGAAGAAAGCAAATTATCTGGGCTAGTCTGAAGAAGGCACACTGAAGCCGAAACGTCCACCGGGCAGGGTCTCCACCTCCCGGCAAGAACCCTCGGCCCCCACGATGGACAGTGCACGCCAGGCTCATTGTTGGCCTGTTTTCTTCAACTCCTAACTCAGCCCGTGCCTCGTGGGGGTGGGAGATGCCCCTGCCTGGTTCAAGACCCTAACCCTAACCAGGGGGGGGTCTAATTCAACTTAGAAAAATGGAAAAAACCTAAAAAAAGAGAGAAAGAGAAAAACCTAAATAAAGAAAGGGAAAAAGGAAAAATACTTACCTGAAAAAAACCTAAATAAAAGGAAAAATACTTACCTGAAAAAAAACCTATAAAAGGAAGAAAGCAAATTATCTGGGCTAGTCTGAAGAAGGCACACTGAAGCCGAAACGTCCACCGGGCAGGGTCTCCACCTCCCGGCAAGAACCCTCGGCCCCCACGATGGACAGTGCACGCCAGGCTCATTGTTGGCCTGTTTTCTTCAACTCCTAACTCAGCCCGTGCCTCGTGGGGGTGGGAGATGCCCCTGCCTGGTTCAAGACCCTAACCCTAACCAGGGGGGGGTCTAATTCAACTTAGAAAAATGGAAAAAACCTAAAAAAAGAGAGAAAGAGAAAAACCTAAATAAAGAAAGGGAAAAAGGAAAAATACTTACCTGAAAAAAACCTAAATAAAAGGAAAAATACTTACCTGAAAAAAAACCTATAAAAGGAAGAAAGCAAATTATCTGGGCTAGTCTGAAGAAGGCACACTGAAGCCGAAACGTCCACCGGGCAGGGTCTCCACCTCCCGGCAAGAACCCTCGGCCCCCACGATGGACAGTGCACGCCAGGCTCATTGTTGGCCTGTTTTCTTCAACTCCTAACTCAGCCCGTGCCTCGTGGGGGTGGGAGATGCCCCTGCCTGGTTCAAGACCCTAACCCTAACCAGGGGGGGGTCTAATTCAACTTAGAAAAATGGAAAAAACCTAAAAAAAGAGAGAAAGAGAAAAACCTAAATAAAGAAAGGGAAAAAGGAAAAATACTTACCTGAAAAAAACCTAAATAAAAGGAAAAATACTTACCTGAAAAAAAACCTATAAAAGGAAGAAAGCAAATTATCTGGGCTAGTCTGAAGAAGGCACACTGAAGCCGAAACGTCCACCGGGCAGGGTCTCCACCTCCCGGCAAGAACCCTCGGCCCCCACGATGGACAGTGCACGCCAGGCTCATTGTTGGCCTGTTTTCTTCAACTCCTAACTCAGCCCGTGCCTCGTGGGGGTGGGAGATGCCCCTGCCTGGTTCAAGACCCTAACCCTAACCAGGGGGGGGTCTAATTCAACTTAGAAAAATGGAAAAAACCTAAAAAAAGAGAGAAAGAGAAAAACCTAAATAAAGAAAGGGAAAAAGGAAAAATACTTACCTGAAAAAAACCTAAATAAAAGGAAAAATACTTACCTGAAAAAAAACCTATAAAAGGAAGAAAGCAAATTATCTGGGCTAGTCTGAAGAAGGCACACTGAAGCCGAAACGTCCACCGGGCAGGGTCTCCACCTCCCGGCAAGAACCCTCGGCCCCCACGATGGACAGTGCACGCCAGGCTCATTGTTGGCCTGTTTTCTTCAACTCCTAACTCAGCCCGTGCCTCGTGGGGGTGGGAGATGCCCCTGCCTGGTTCAAGACCCTAACCCTAACCAGGGGGGGGTCTAATTCAACTTAGAAAAATGGAAAAAACCTAAAAAAAGAGAGAAAGAGAAAAACCTAAATAAAGAAAGGGAAAAAGGAAAAATACTTACCTGAAAAAAACCTAAATAAAAGGAAAAATACTTACCTGAAAAAAAACCTATAAAAGGAAGAAAGCAAATTATCTGGGCTAGTCTGAAGAAGGCACACTGAAGCCGAAACGTCCACCGGGCAGGGTCTCCACCTCCCGGCAAGAACCCTCGGCCCCCACGATGGACAGTGCACGCCAGGCTCATTGTTGGCCTGTTTTCTTCAACTCCTAACTCAGCCCGTGCCTCGTGGGGGTGGGAGATGCCCCTGCCTGGTTCAAGACCCTAACCCTAACCAGGGGGGGGTCTAATTCAACTTAGAAAAATGGAAAAAACCTAAAAAAAGAGAGAAAGAGAAAAACCTAAATAAAGAAAGGGAAAAAGGAAAAATACTTACCTGAAAAAAACCTAAATAAAAGGAAAAATACTTACCTGAAAAAAAACCTATAAAAGGAAGAAAGCAAATTATCTGGGCTAGTCTGAAGAAGGCACACTGAAGCCGAAACGTCCACCGGGCAGGGTCTCCACCTCCCGGCAAGAACCCTCGGCCCCCACGATGGACAGTGCACGCCAGGCTCATTGTTGGCCTGTTTTCTTCAACTCCTAACTCAGCCCGTGCCTCGTGGGGGTGGGAGATGCCCCTGCCTGGTTCAAGACCCTAACCCTAACCAGGGGGGGGTCTAATTCAACTTAGAAAAATGGAAAAAACCTAAAAAAAGAGAGAAAGAGAAAAACCTAAATAAAGAAAGGGAAAAAGGAAAAATACTTACCTGAAAAAAACCTAAATAAAAGGAAAAATACTTACCTGAAAAAAAACCTATAAAAGGAAGAAAGCAAATTATCTGGGCTAGTCTGAAGAAGGCACACTGAAGCCGAAACGTCCACCGGGCAGGGTCTCCACCTCCCGGCAAGAACCCTCGGCCCCCACGATGGACAGTGCACGCCAGGCTCATTGTTGGCCTGTTTTCTTCAACTCCTAACTCAGCCCGTGCCTCGTGGGGGTGGGAGATGCCCCTGCCTGGTTCAAGACCCTAACCCTAACCAGGGGGGGGTCTAATTCAACTTAGAAAAATGGAAAAAACCTAAAAAAAGAGAGAAAGAGAAAAACCTAAATAAAGAAAGGGAAAAAGGAAAAATACTTACCTGAAAAAAACCTAAATAAAAGGAAAAATACTTACCTGAAAAAAAACCTATAAAAGGAAGAAAGCAAATTATCTGGGCTAGTCTGAAGAAGGCACACTGAAGCCGAAACGTCCACCGGGCAGGGTCTCCACCTCCCGGCAAGAACCCTCGGCCCCCACGATGGACAGTGCACGCCAGGCTCATTGTTGGCCTGTTTTCTTCAACTCCTAACTCAGCCCGTGCCTCGTGGGGGTGGGAGATGCCCCTGCCTGGTTCAAGACCCTAACCCTAACCAGGGGGGGGTCTAATTCAACTTAGAAAAATGGAAAAAACCTAAAAAAAGAGAGAAAGAGAAAAACCTAAATAAAGAAAGGGAAAAAGGAAAAATACTTACCTGAAAAAAACCTAAATAAAAGGAAAAATACTTACCTGAAAAAAAACCTATAAAAGGAAGAAAGCAAATTATCTGGGCTAGTCTGAAGAAGGCACACTGAAGCCGAAACGTCCACCGGGCAGGGTCTCCACCTCCCGGCAAGAACCCTCGGCCCCCACGATGGACAGTGCACGCCAGGCTCATTGTTGGCCTGTTTTCTTCAACTCCTAACTCAGCCCGTGCCTCGTGGGGGTGGGAGATGCCCCTGCCTGGTTCAAGACCCTAACCCTAACCAGGGGGGGGTCTAATTCAACTTAGAAAAATGGAAAAAACCTAAAAAAAGAGAGAAAGAGAAAAACCTAAATAAAGAAAGGGAAAAAGGAAAAATACTTACCTGAAAAAAACCTAAATAAAAGGAAAAATACTTACCTGAAAAAAAACCTATAAAAGGAAGAAAGCAAATTATCTGGGCTAGTCTGAAGAAGGCACACTGAAGCCGAAACGTCCACCGGGCAGGGTCTCCACCTCCCGGCAAGAACCCTCGGCCCCCACGATGGACAGTGCACGCCAGGCTCATTGTTGGCCTGTTTTCTTCAACTCCTAACTCAGCCCGTGCCTCGTGGGGGTGGGAGATGCCCCTGCCTGGTTCAAGACCCTAACCCTAACCAGGGGGGGGTCTAATTCAACTTAGAAAAATGGAAAAAACCTAAAAAAAGAGAGAAAGAGAAAAACCTAAATAAAGAAAGGGAAAAAGGAAAAATACTTACCTGAAAAAAACCTAAATAAAAGGAAAAATACTTACCTGAAAAAAAACCTATAAAAGGAAGAAAGCAAATTATCTGGGCTAGTCTGAAGAAGGCACACTGAAGCCGAAACGTCCACCGGGCAGGGTCTCCACCTCCCGGCAAGAACCCTCGGCCCCCACGATGGACAGTGCACGCCAGGCTCATTGTTGGCCTGTTTTCTTCAACTCCTAACTCAGCCCGTGCCTCGTGGGGGTGGGAGATGCCCCTGCCTGGTTCAAGACCCTAACCCTAACCAGGGGGGGGTCTAATTCAACTTAGAAAAATGGAAAAAACCTAAAAAAAGAGAGAAAGAGAAAAACCTAAATAAAGAAAGGGAAAAAGGAAAAATACTTACCTGAAAAAAACCTAAATAAAAGGAAAAATACTTACCTGAAAAAAAACCTATAAAAGGAAGAAAGCAAATTATCTGGGCTAGTCTGAAGAAGGCACACTGAAGCCGAAACGTCCACCGGGCAGGGTCTCCACCTCCCGGCAAGAACCCTCGGCCCCCACGATGGACAGTGCACGCCAGGCTCATTGTTGGCCTGTTTTCTTCAACTCCTAACTCAGCCCGTGCCTCGTGGGGGTGGGAGATGCCCCTGCCTGGTTCAAGACCCTAACCCTAACCAGGGGGGGGTCTAATTCAACTTAGAAAAATGGAAAAAACCTAAAAAAAGAGAGAAAGAGAAAAACCTAAATAAAGAAAGGGAAAAAGGAAAAATACTTACCTGAAAAAAACCTAAATAAAAGGAAAAATACTTACCTGAAAAAAAACCTATAAAAGGAAGAAAGCAAATTATCTGGGCTAGTCTGAAGAAGGCACACTGAAGCCGAAACGTCCACCGGGCAGGGTCTCCACCTCCCGGCAAGAACCCTCGGCCCCCACGATGGACAGTGCACGCCAGGCTCATTGTTGGCCTGTTTTCTTCAACTCCTAACTCAGCCCGTGCCTCGTGGGGGTGGGAGATGCCCCTGCCTGGTTCAAGACCCTAACCCTAACCAGGGGGGGGTCTAATTCAACTTAGAAAAATGGAAAAAACCTAAAAAAAGAGAGAAAGAGAAAAACCTAAATAAAGAAAGGGAAAAAGGAAAAATACTTACCTGAAAAAAACCTAAATAAAAGGAAAAATACTTACCTGAAAAAAAACCTATAAAAGGAAGAAAGCAAATTATCTGGGCTAGTCTGAAGAAGGCACACTGAAGCCGAAACGTCCACCGGGCAGGGTCTCCACCTCCCGGCAAGAACCCTCGGCCCCCACGATGGACAGTGCACGCCAGGCTCATTGTTGGCCTGTTTTCTTCAACTCCTAACTCAGCCCGTGCCTCGTGGGGGTGGGAGATGCCCCTGCCTGGTTCAAGACCCTAACCCTAACCAGGGGGGGGTCTAATTCAACTTAGAAAAATGGAAAAAACCTAAAAAAAGAGAGAAAGAGAAAAACCTAAATAAAGAAAGGGAAAAAGGAAAAATACTTACCTGAAAAAAACCTAAATAAAAGGAAAAATACTTACCTGAAAAAAAACCTATAAAAGGAAGAAAGCAAATTATCTGGGCTAGTCTGAAGAAGGCACACTGAAGCCGAAACGTCCACCGGGCAGGGTCTCCACCTCCCGGCAAGAACCCTCGGCCCCCACGATGGACAGTGCACGCCAGGCTCATTGTTGGCCTGTTTTCTTCAACTCCTAACTCAGCCCGTGCCTCGTGGGGGTGGGAGATGCCCCTGCCTGGTTCAAGACCCTAACCCTAACCAGGGGGGGGTCTAATTCAACTTAGAAAAATGGAAAAAACCTAAAAAAAGAGAGAAAGAGAAAAACCTAAATAAAGAAAGGGAAAAAGGAAAAATACTTACCTGAAAAAAACCTAAATAAAAGGAAAAATACTTACCTGAAAAAAAACCTATAAAAGGAAGAAAGCAAATTATCTGGGCTAGTCTGAAGAAGGCACACTGAAGCCGAAACGTCCACCGGGCAGGGTCTCCACCTCCCGGCAAGAACCCTCGGCCCCCACGATGGACAGTGCACGCCAGGCTCATTGTTGGCCTGTTTTCTTCAACTCCTAACTCAGCCCGTGCCTCGTGGGGGTGGGAGATGCCCCTGCCTGGTTCAAGACCCTAACCCTAACCAGGGGGGGGTCTAATTCAACTTAGAAAAATGGAAAAAACCTAAAAAAAGAGAGAAAGAGAAAAACCTAAATAAAGAAAGGGAAAAAGGAAAAATACTTACCTGAAAAAAACCTAAATAAAAGGAAAAATACTTACCTGAAAAAAAACCTATAAAAGGAAGAAAGCAAATTATCTGGGCTAGTCTGAAGAAGGCACACTGAAGCCGAAACGTCCACCGGGCAGGGTCTCCACCTCCCGGCAAGAACCCTCGGCCCCCACGATGGACAGTGCACGCCAGGCTCATTGTTGGCCTGTTTTCTTCAACTCCTAACTCAGCCCGTGCCTCGTGGGGGTGGGAGATGCCCCTGCCTGGTTCAAGACCCTAACCCTAACCAGGGGGGGGTCTAATTCAACTTAGAAAAATGGAAAAAACCTAAAAAAAGAGAGAAAGAGAAAAACCTAAATAAAGAAAGGGAAAAAGGAAAAATACTTACCTGAAAAAAACCTAAATAAAAGGAAAAATACTTACCTGAAAAAAAACCTATAAAAGGAAGAAAGCAAATTATCTGGGCTAGTCTGAAGAAGGCACACTGAAGCCGAAACGTCCACCGGGCAGGGTCTCCACCTCCCGGCAAGAACCCTCGGCCCCCACGATGGACAGTGCACGCCAGGCTCATTGTTGGCCTGTTTTCTTCAACTCCTAACTCAGCCCGTGCCTCGTGGGGGTGGGAGATGCCCCTGCCTGGTTCAAGACCCTAACCCTAACCAGGGGGGGGTCTAATTCAACTTAGAAAAATGGAAAAAACCTAAAAAAAGAGAGAAAGAGAAAAACCTAAATAAAGAAAGGGAAAAAGGAAAAATACTTACCTGAAAAAAACCTAAATAAAAGGAAAAATACTTACCTGAAAAAAAACCTATAAAAGGAAGAAAGCAAATTATCTGGGCTAGTCTGAAGAAGGCACACTGAAGCCGAAACGTCCACCGGGCAGGGTCTCCACCTCCCGGCAAGAACCCTCGGCCCCCAGATGGACAGTGCACGCCAGGCTCATTGTTGGCCTGTTTTCTTCAACTCCTAACTCAGCCCGTGCCTCGTGGGGGTGGGAGATGCCCCTGCCTGGTTCAAGACCCTAACCCTAACCAGGGGGGGGTCTAATTCAACTTAGAAAAATGGAAAAAACCTAAAAAAAGAGAGAAAGAGAAAAACCTAAATAAAGAAAGGGAAAAAGGAAAAATACTTACCTGAAAAAAACCTAAATAAAAGGAAAAATACTTACCTGAAAAAAAACCTAT
>NC_141356.1:99791-159367 GCF_057382095.1 Aulonocara sp. 'chitande type north' Nkhata Bay | reverse complement strand
AGTAGAGAGAAACACTAAACAGTGGTTAGAGAACAACTTACTGGCGCTGCAAGAACATTATATTAATGTGATTACAAACTATGCCAACCTTGCCTTTAATGAAAATGCTCTTCGAATTGCAATTACTTGGGCAGGAAAAAGATACAAGGCCAGACTAACTCAATCTACTGTGGAAACTATACAGAACTTCTTCTCAGGGGAGGGAGAATCACTTGATGGGTCAGTGTATGCAGAATCATTCCCTGATAGGTCACTGGAGGGAAACTCAACATCAGACTTTGACATAGATAGTGAAGGAGATTTTCCACCATTACAAAGACCAGAACGAGAACATCACCGGTCCCTCTACCCTAAAGTGATAGTTGAGAAGCAGATTAGACCAACGGCTGCGGCCTTAGATGATAGAGGGAGGAACAGCCAGGGCCTAGATAGGGTCCAGCCACCCCTACGGGACTCTCAGTCCACTCCGTATGGAGAGGAATTAACAACAGACCCTCACATGAATGGGCCATTAGAGGTGACCCGTAACCGAACCTTCTCCCCTATAATACCAATATCCACAATCAAGGAAAAATAATTTGGCTGCACCCACCCAGGTCCATTCAGGACATGTGAAGCTGACAGTAGCCAAAAGAGGTCTGTCTCTCCGCCTCCCACCCTACAGCTTTCACGACAAGGAGCTGTGGAGGAGAGAGAACAACAACATAGGGAGACAGAAAAATAGACCCCCCTTTTCAACATTTGATAGTGACTTTACAACAGATATGGGTAATCGGATCGAAACAGCTGGTAAACTCAATAAAAGCGAGGGCAATATAAGATCAAATAAACATCATCCGAGATTCACAAAACTTACTAATGTATCTCTTCACCAGCCTATACAGGTTAGAAGCAATGTGGTGGTTTCTCAGAATGACCCGGATTTACAAATCCATGGCCTTGACCAGGAGAGTGGCACTCACCATCATCTTCTCTCTCATTCTACTGCCACAGCAGTAAAATACAGGTTACAGACTGAAGGAGTGCCGCTGTAATGGACACAGGAACAGGAGAGCGAGACACCGCTAAAAGAGTAACGGGAAATAACAACAACATGATGATGCAGGGCCCGGTCAATGGCAATAATGCCGACTGTGGGACACAAACGACCTCATCTGACCCAAAAATTACTCTTGTTGCGGGCTCCCTAAATGTGTCAGCGGCAACCTTACATCAAAAACTAAACAACTCAAATCAAAATGACTGAGAGAGAGAAAGACAAATATGTACATTTTCCAAATACCCACAAGGCCCGAAAAGGGAGAAAGATCATGGATTGGCAATTTAAATGTAACAAACCAATTTGGTTTCTGGGGGATTCCAACCTCTATCGTATGCCACCACATTGCTCAGGAGAGATTCAGATTGATAGTTATCCAGGCGCGTCGTTCTATCACTTTAATCAGATCTTGGAAAAAACCCCTCCGCATGCACTGGTGGAGCTGGTGGTGCTGTCGGTGGGTATTAATAATAGAGACCAGGACCCACATAAAACATCCATAAAACAACTTAGAATGCTCTACAGGAAGGCTCAGTCTGTTTTCCCTAATGCAAATATTTATTTCCCACTGATTAACTATTCGCACCTTCTACCTCAGGAGCAGAAATACAACTTAGACATTGTTAATGACTTCGCGTTGAAGCGTTTGCCTGTAATAAGCCGTATAGCCGAGGACCAATTCCATACGGTCACAGATAACATCCACTGGACTCAGGAAACGGCGGGGCGAATATTCAAGCATTGGTGCAGTGAATTGAAATTGGATTTTTAACTCCTATTGAGCCTAATATGGGGGATCGCCCTTCAGACTTTACTCGGGCTCACTGTAGGGAGAAACAGTCTTCCATCTTCTGTTTACAGTCTTTCATTAAGAGCAGCACCCTTGCTGGACTAAACTCTAATGCAATGAGGGGAAACCAGACTCAAAATCAGATACAACAGGGAGAACAGAATAGACTTATGCCACTAGTTACCACTTACTCACGTTCTCATCCACCATTGCATCATCAACTCAAAACAAACTTTAAGAAATACACCTCTGGTTTGATACGACTCCAAGACTGCAGAGTGATTTCAGCCCACAGGAGGACAAGAATCTGAGAGATATGCTCGTCAGGGCCAAGTTGCCAGAACAGATGAGACGTATAAGATCGGGGAAACCCAATCATTGGGCCTTTAAACCGAAACGGTTCTTGTATAATCCTTATGGGAAAATAGGGGCACCCATCTTACAGAGAATGTCCCTAAACACGAGCAACATTGTTTATTGCATCTGTTGCGAAGAATGTTGTCTACTCTATGTGGGTGAAACAGGTCAAACTCTGTTGGAGAGGTTAAAACAACATATTTACAATATTGAGAGGAATGGACTGGACACTCCACTAGTATTGCATTTCCAAATTCACACATTACAACATCTGAGTATAACGGGATTTCAAACCTGTGCGACATGGACGGAGGGCCAGAGGAGGAGATATGAGAGATTGTGGATTTCCAGACTGCGAACTCAACATCCACGGGGCCTGAACGCAGTCTGAATTGCTCCCTTTCAATTGTATTGACAATTATTGCTGCTTTGTGAGACTCTTGACATGACAATAAAAGCTGGAGAGGTACATGCTGGGGCAAAAAAAAGAATATTGTGTCTTCAATTGAATTTTTCTTCTTCTAATGAGAGTGATATTAGACTGGTTTGCCACAAGGGGTGAGACATGAGTGACAGTGACCAGGCAGCTGTTGCCAGTGCACCGGACTCACAACAGTGACTGTACAAGATCAATAGGCCCCTAACCTAACCTAGCCAGATGCCAGAAGCCTGGGCACCTCACCCTGTTTCACCTCTAATCATTCTGTCCCCAGAAAAGCCACTTGAGGGAGACATTTAGCTTTTGATCATGTATAAGCACCATGTAAGAGTAACCGAAGGGGGATTATCTTAGACCTCAACATAAAATCATGGATATGAACTTCTGTGTGTGGTGTTAACCCCTGGAGCTCTAACTGGAATGTATAATGGAAGGAAACTGACTATAAGTGAGCCATTATTAAAGGAACAGGAAGCAAATAAACTTTATTTTTTTGGAAGGAGATACATACACACATGAATTTTTGTTATAGATTTAATTAAAAGGCAGCAAATAAGATAACATCTGGTACATGATAATGTACATATGAGTTGTATATGAAGTATTGAAAAAAGGAAAATAGAACTGCTTGTACCTGACTCTCCTGCCCTAAACCTAAAAAGGTTTTGGATTGGCCCTCCCTCCATGTCTCTGGCTTATTCCGACAGCACCATCAGAGGCTCCTTGATGTATGTGATACACTAATTTGAATCCTGCCAATTGTTTTTTGAAAATAAACTGGTGATTCTCCCTCCCCAGATCTGCTATCCTAACCCTAACCATTTCAATCCCCAACCCCTTTTGGTTTATTTCCCCTCCCATCCCACTCCCCTTTTCTTGAGGCTTTGGGGGCGGGACTTGGTCCCCACCCTCAAAACCTTAAATCATTGCATCTGTGCATCTCTCTCTGTGTATCCCTCTGAAGAAGCAGCATGTCCTGCGAAACGTAAGGGAGAAAAGACTGAATTGGGCCAAAACTTTAGACCTCAGCCCAGATTTCTAGCTTTAAGTTGCCAAATTTGGCTTTTGATTTTTTATCTAAATGATTTTAATCCTATACAGCTAAATAAATTGGATTTTAAATATGTCAGTATGAGGCTCTTTATCTTGCCGGCCTGCAAATTCCTCTCAGCCTAACAGAGAAGAAAAACCATTCTGAAAACAAGTGGATTAGGACGAGAAGGAATAAAAAAACTCTTTTTTGAACTTAAAAGAAAGCAATAGAGACTTCCTCCTTGTGGGATTATTCCAAGCACAAATGTGACTGTGAGTGGGAACTAACCTTTTCCATCTGAGGACAGATTTTCCACTCCAGGACTACAGAGGCCTAGAGGTTTCCATGCTTCTGGAAGAAGGCGGCTCAGGAACCCTTCAGACACATCCAGGTAGGCCTCCTACTGACTATGGCTTTTTCTAACAGGTCTGGAGCGGCCCACTTCAGCCGGACAGAGAGATTTGACACAGACACACAGACAAACACACACAATAGAAATAGGAACGGGAGGGAGCAGAGGGGAGGGAAAAGAATAGAAATGGGATTCGATTTCCTAGACAAATTAAGCAATCTACTAATTATCAACCTCTGGATGTTCAAACTAGGCAGTTGACCAAACAATATTTTAAATTAATACAGGCAATTCATCATAAAGCAATCATAGACTCAGCTATTGCAAACAAAGATCCACCAAGAGGGATGGCAAAACAAGTGACTAAACTCACAAGTTTCATTAAACCAGCCTCACCTTCTGAGGAGGTTCAAAGGGCAGTAGAGAGAAACACTAAACAGTGGTTAGAGAACAACTTACTGGCGCTGCAAGAACATTATATTAATGTGATTACAAACTATGCCAACCTTGCCTTTAATGAAAATGCTCTTCGAATTGCAATTACTTGGGCAGGAAAAAGATACAAGGCCAGACTAACTCAATCTACTGTGGAAACTATACAGAACTTCTTCTCAGGGGAGGGAGAATCACTTGATGGGTCAGTGTATGCAGAATCATTCCCTGATAGGTCACTGGAGGGAAACTCAACATCAGACTTTGACATAGATAGTGAAGGAGATTTTCCACCATTACAAAGACCAGAACGAGAACATCACCGGTCCCTCTACCCTAAAGTGATAGTTGAGAAGCAGATTAGACCAACGGCTGCGGCCTTAGATGATAGAGGGAGGAACAGCCAGGGCCTAGATAGGGTCCAGCCACCCCTACGGGACTCTCAGTCCACTCCGTATGGAGAGGAATTAACAACAGACCCTCACATGAATGGGCCATTAGAGGTGACCCGTAACCGAACCTTCTCCCCTATAATACCAATATCCACAATCAAGGAAAATAATTTGGCTGCACCCACCCAGGTCCATTCAGGGACATGTGAAGCTGACAGTAGCCAAAAGAGGTCTGTCTCTCCGCCTCCCACCCTACAGCTTTCACGACAAGGAGCTGTGGAGGAGAGAGAACAACAACATAGGGAGACAGAAAATAGACCCCCCTTTTCAACATTTGATAGTGACTTTACAACAGATATGGGTAATCGGATCGAAACAGCTGGTAAACTCAATAAAAGCGAGGGCAATATAAGATCAAATAAACATCATCCGAGATTCACAAAACTTACTAATGTATCTCTTCACCAGCCTATACAGGTTAGAAGCAATGTGGTGGTTTCTCAGAATGACCCGGATTTACAAATCCATGGCCTTGACCAGGAGAGTGGCACTCACCATCATCTTCTCTCTCATTCTACTGCCACAGCAGTAAAATACAGGTTACAGACTGAAGGGAGTGCCGCTGTAATGGACACAGGAACAGGAGAGCGAGACACCGCTAAAAGAGTAACCGGGAAATAACAACAACATGATGATGCAGGGCCCGGTCAATGGCAATAATGCCGACTGTGGGACACAAACGACCTCATCTGACCCAAAAATTACTCTTGTTGCGGGCTCCCTAAATGTGTCAGCGGCAACCTTACATCAAAAACTAAACAACTCAAATCAAATGACTGAGAGAGAGAAAGACAAATATGTACATTTTCCAAATACCCACAAGGCCCGAAAAGGGAGAAAGATCATGGATTGGCAATTTAAATGTAACAAACCAATTTGGTTTCTGGGGGATTCCAACCTCTATCGTATGCCACCACATTGCTCAGGAGAGATTCAGATTGATAGTTATCCAGGCGCGTCGTTCTATCACTTTAATCAGATCTTGGAAAAAACCCCTCCGCATGCACTGGTGGAGCTGGTGGTGCTGTCGGTGGGTATTAATAATAGAGACCAGGACCCACATAAAACATCCATAAAACAACTTAGAATGCTCTACAGGAAGGCTCAGTCTGTTTTCCCTAATGCAAATATTTATTTCCCACTGATTAACTATTCGCACCTTCTACCTCAGGAGCAGAAATACAACTTAGACATTGTTAATGACTTCGCGTTGAAGCGTTTGCCTGTAATAAGCCGTATAGCCGAGGACCAATTCCATACGGTCACAGATAACATCCACTGGACTCAGGAAACGGCGGGGCGAATATTCAAGCATTGGTGCAGTGAATTGAAATTGGATTTTTAACTCCTATTGAGCCTAATATGGGGGATCGCCCTTCAGACTTTACTCGGGCTCACTGTAGGGAGAAACAGTCTTCCATCTTCTGTTTACAGTCTTTCATTAAGAGCAGCACCCTTGCTGGACTAAACTCTAATGCAATGAGGGGAAACCAGACTCAAAATCAGATACAACAGGGAGAACAGAATAGACTTATGCCACTAGTTACCACTTACTCACGTTCTCATCCACCATTGCATCATCAACTCAAAACAAACTTTAAGAAATACACCTCTGGTTTGATACGACTCCAAGACTGCAGAGTGATTTCAGCCCACAGGAGGAACAAGAATCTGAGAGATATGCTCGTCAGGGCCAAGTTGCCAGAACAGATGAGACGTATAAGATCGGGGAAACCCAATCATTGGGCCTTTAAACCGAAACGGTTCTTGTATAATCCTTATGGGAAAATAGGGGCACCCATCTTACAGAGAATGTCCCTAAACACGAGCAACATTGTTTATTGCATCTGTTGCGAAGAATGTTGTCTACTCTATGTGGGTGAAACAGGTCAAACTCTGTTGGAGAGGTTAAAACAACATATTTACAATATTGAGAGGAATGGACTGGACACTCCACTAGTATTGCATTTCCAAATTCACACATTACAACATCTGAGTATAACGGGATTTCAAACCTGTGCGACATGGACGGAGGGCCAGAGGAGGAGATATGAGAGATTGTGGATTTCCAGACTGCGAACTCAACATCCACGGGGCCTGAACGCAGTCTGAATTGCTCCCTTTCAATTGTATTGACAATTATTGCTGCTTTGTGAGACTCTTGACATGACAATAAAAGCTGGAGAGGTACATGCTGGGGCAAAAAAAAGAATATTGTGTCTTCAATTGAATTTTTCTTCTTCTAATGAGAGTGATATTAGACTGGTTTGCCACAAGGGGTGAGACATGAGTGACAGTGACCAGGCAGCTGTTGCCAGTGCACCGGACTCACAACAGTGACTGTACAAGATCAATAGGCCCCTAACCTAACCTAGCCAGATGCCAGAAGCCTGGGCACCTCACCCTGTTTCACCTCTAATCATTCTGTCCCCAGAAAAGCCACTTGAGGGAGACATTTAGCTTTTGATCATGTATAAGCACCATGTAAGAGTAACCGAAGGGGGATTATCTTAGACCTCAACATAAAATCATGGATATGAACTTCTGTGTGTGGTGTTAACCCCTGGGAGCTCTAACTGGAATGTATAATGGAAGGAAACTGACTATAAGTGAGCCATTATTAAAGGAACAGGAAGCAAATAAACTTTATTTTTTTGGAAGGAGATACATACACACATGAATTTTTGTTATAGATTTAATTAAAAGGCAGCAAATAAGATAACATCTGGTACATGATAATGTACATATGAGTTGTATATGAAGTATTGAAAAAAGGAAAATAGAACTGCTTGTACCTGACTCTCCTGCCCTAAACCTAAAAAGGTTTTGATTGGCCCTCCCTCCATGTCTCTGGCTTATTCCGACAGCACCATCAGAGGCTCCTTGATGTATGTGATACACTAATTTGAATCCTGCCAATTGTTTTTTGAAAATAAACTGGTGATTCTCCTCCCCAGATCTGCTATCCTAACCCTAACCATTTCAATCCCCAACCCCTTTTGGTTTATTTCCCCTCCCATCCCACTCCCCTTTTCTTGAGGCTTTGGGGGCGGGACTTGGTCCCCACCCTCAAAACCTTAAATCATTGCATCTGTGCATCTCTCTCTGTGTATCCCTCTGAAGAAGCAGCATGTCCTGCGAAACGTAAGGGAGAAAAGACTGAATTGGGCCAAAACTTTAGACCTCAGCCCAGATTTCTAGCTTTAAGTTGCCAAATTTGGCTTTTGATTTTTTATCTAAATGATTTTAATCCTATACAGCTAAATAAATTGGATTTTAAATATGTCAGTATGAGGCTCTTTATCTTGCCGGCCTGCAAATTCCTCTCAGCCTAACAGAGAAGAAAAACCATTCTGAAAACAAGTGGATTAGGACGAGAAGGAATAAAAAAACTCTTTTTTGAACTTAAAAGAAAGCAATAGAGACTTCCTCCTTGTGGGATTATTCCAAGCACAAATGTGACTGTGAGTGGGAACTAACCTTTTCCATCTGAGGACAGATTTTCCACTCCAGGACTACAGAGGCCTAGAGGTTTCCATGCTTCTGGAAGAAGGCGGCTCAGGAACCCTTCAGACACATCCAGGTAGGCCTCCTACTGACTATGGCTTTTTCTAACAGGTCTGGAGCGGCCCACTTCAGCCGGACAGAGAGATTTGACACAGACACACAGACAAACACACACAATAGAAATAGGAACGGGAGGGAGCAGAGGGGGAGGGAAAAGAATAGAAATGGGATTCGATTTCCTAGACAAATTAAGCAATCTACTAATTATCAACCTCTGGATGTTCAAACTAGGCAGTTGACCAAACAATATTTTAAATTAATACAGGCAATTCATCATAAAGCAATCATAGACTCAGCTATTGCAAACAAAGATCCACCAAGAGGGATGGCAAAACAAGTGACTAAACTCACAAGTTTCATTAAACCAGCCTCACCTTCTGAGGAGGTTCAAAGGGCAGTAGAGAGAAAC
Organism: Aulonocara sp. 'chitande type north' Nkhata Bay; assembly: GCF_057382095.1. Classification (NCBI taxonomy): domain Eukaryota; kingdom Metazoa; phylum Chordata; class Actinopteri; order Cichliformes; family Cichlidae; genus Aulonocara; species Aulonocara sp. 'chitande type north' Nkhata Bay. The sequence goes on along the minus strand of NC_141356.1, from coordinate 150,497 downwards.
ACTAAACAGTGGTTAGAGAACAACTTACTGGCGCTGCAAGAACATTATATTAATGTGATTACAAACTATGCCAACCTTGCCTTTAATGAAAATGCTCTTCGAATTGCAATTACTTGGGCAGGAAAAAGATACAAGGCCAGACTAACTCAATCTACTGTGGAAACTATACAGAACTTCTTCTCAGGGGAGGGAGAATCACTTGATGGGTCAGTGTATGCAGAATCATTCCCTGATAGGTCACTGGAGGGAAACTCAACATCAGACTTTGACATAGATAGTGAAGGAGATTTTCCACCATTACAAAGACCAGAACGAGAACATCACCGGTCCCTCTACCCTAAAGTGATAGTTGAGAAGCAGATTAGACCAACGGCTGCGGCCTTAGATGATAGAGGGAGGAACAGCCAGGGCCTAGATAGGGTCCAGCCACCCCTACGGGACTCTCAGTCCACTCCGTATGGAGAGGAATTAACAACAGACCCTCACATGAATGGGCCATTAGAGGTGACCCGTAACCGAACCTTCTCCCCTATAATACCAATATCCACAATCAAGGAAAATAATTTGGCTGCACCCACCCAGGTCCATTCAGGGACATGTGAAGCTGACAGTAGCCAAAAGAGGTCTGTCTCTCCGCCTCCCACCCTACAGCTTTCACGACAAGGAGCTGTGGAGGAGAGAGAACAACAACATAGGGAGACAGAAAATAGACCCCCCTTTTCAACATTTGATAGTGACTTTACAACAGATATGGGTAATCGGATCGAAACAGCTGGTAAACTCAATAAAAGCGAGGGCAATATAAGATCAAATAAACATCATCCGAGATTCACAAAACTTACTAATGTATCTCTTCACCAGCCTATACAGGTTAGAAGCAATGTGGTGGTTTCTCAGAATGACCCGGATTTACAAATCCATGGCCTTGACCAGGAGAGTGGCACTCACCATCATCTTCTCTCTCATTCTACTGCCACAGCAGTAAAATACAGGTTACAGACTGAAGGGAGTGCCGCTGTAATGGACACAGGAACAGGAGAGCGAGACACCGCTAAAAGAGTAACGGGAAATAACAACAACATGATGATGCAGGGCCCGGTCAATGGCAATAATGCCGACTGTGGGACACAAACGACCTCATCTGACCCAAAAATTACTCTTGTTGCGGGCTCCCTAAATGTGTCAGCGGCAACCTTACATCAAAAACTAAACAACTCAAATCAAATGACTGAGAGAGAGAAAGACAAATATGTACATTTTCCAAATACCCACAAGGCCCGAAAAGGGAGAAAGATCATGGATTGGCAATTTAAATGTAACAAACCAATTTGGTTTCTGGGGGATTCCAACCTCTATCGTATGCCACCACATTGCTCAGGAGAGATTCAGATTGATAGTTATCCAGGCGCGTCGTTCTATCACTTTAATCAGATCTTGGAAAAAACCCCTCCGCATGCACTGGTGGAGCTGGTGGTGCTGTCGGTGGGTATTAATAATAGAGACCAGGACCCACATAAAACATCCATAAAACAACTTAGAATGCTCTACAGGAAGGCTCAGTCTGTTTTCCCTAATGCAAATATTTATTTCCCACTGATTAACTATTCGCACCTTCTACCTCAGGAGCAGAAATACAACTTAGACATTGTTAATGACTTCGCGTTGAAGCGTTTGCCTGTAATAAGCCGTATAGCCGAGGACCAATTCCATACGGTCACAGATAACATCCACTGGACTCAGGAAACGGCGGGGCGAATATTCAAGCATTGGTGCAGTGAATTGAAATTGGATTTTTAACTCCTATTGAGCCTAATATGGGGGATCGCCCTTCAGACTTTACTCGGGCTCACTGTAGGGAGAAACAGTCTTCCATCTTCTGTTTACAGTCTTTCATTAAGAGCAGCACCCTTGCTGGACTAAACTCTAATGCAATGAGGGGAAACCAGACTCAAAATCAGATACAACAGGGAGAACAGAATAGACTTATGCCACTAGTTACCACTTACTCACGTTCTCATCCACCATTGCATCATCAACTCAAAACAAACTTTAAGAAATACACCTCTGGTTTGATACGACTCCAAGACTGCAGAGTGATTTCAGCCCACAGGAGGAACAAGAATCTGAGAGATATGCTCGTCAGGGCCAAGTTGCCAGAACAGATGAGACGTATAAGATCGGGGAAACCCAATCATTGGGCCTTTAAACCGAAACGGTTCTTGTATAATCCTTATGGGAAAATAGGGGCACCCATCTTACAGAGAATGTCCCTAAACACGAGCAACATTGTTTATTGCATCTGTTGCGAAGAATGTTGTCTACTCTATGTGGGTGAAACAGGTCAAACTCTGTTGGAGAGGTTAAAACAACATATTTACAATATTGAGAGGAATGGACTGGACACTCCACTAGTATTGCATTTCCAAATTCACACATTACAACATCTGAGTATAACGGGATTTCAAACCTGTGCGACATGGACGGAGGGCCAGAGGAGGAGATATGAGAGATTGTGGATTTCCAGACTGCGAACTCAACATCCACGGGGCCTGAACGCAGTCTGAATTGCTCCCTTTCAATTGTATTGACAATTATTGCTGCTTTGTGAGACTCTTGACATGACAATAAAAGCTGGAGAGGTACATGCTGGGGCAAAAAAAAGAATATTGTGTCTTCAATTGAATTTTTCTTCTTCTAATGAGAGTGATATTAGACTGGTTTGCCACAAGGGGTGAGACATGAGTGACAGTGACCAGGCAGCTGTTGCCAGTGCACCGGACTCACAACAGTGACTGTACAAGATCAATAGGCCCCTAACCTAACCTAGCCAGATGCCAGAAGCCTGGGCACCTCACCCTGTTTCACCTCTAATCATTCTGTCCCCAGAAAAGCCACTTGAGGGAGACATTTAGCTTTTGATCATGTATAAGCACCATGTAAGAGTAACCGAAGGGGGATTATCTTAGACCTCAACATAAAATCATGGATATGAACTTCTGTGTGTGGTGTTAACCCCTGGGAGCTCTAACTGGAATGTATAATGGAAGGAAACTGACTATAAGTGAGCCATTATTAAAGGAACAGGAAGCAAATAAACTTTATTTTTTTGGAAGGAGATACATACACACATGAATTTTTGTTATAGATTTAATTAAAAGGCAGCAAATAAGATAACATCTGGTACATGATAATGTACATATGAGTTGTATATGAAGTATTGAAAAAAGGAAAATAGAACTGCTTGTACCTGACTCTCCTGCCCTAAACCTAAAAAGGTTTTGGATTGGCCCTCCCTCCATGTCTCTGGCTTATTCCGACAGCACCATCAGAGGCTCCTTGATGTATGTGATACACTAATTTGAATCCTGCCAATTGTTTTTTGAAAATAAACTGGTGATTCTCCCTCCCCAGATCTGCTATCCTAACCCTAACCATTTCAATCCCCAACCCCTTTTGGTTTATTTCCCCTCCCATCCCACTCCCCTTTTCTTGAGGCTTTGGGGGCGGGACTTGGTCCCCACCCTCAAAACCTTAAATCATTGCATCTGTGCATCTCTCTCTGTGTATCCCTCTGAAGAAGCAGCATGTCCTGCGAAACGTAAGGGAGAAAAGACTGAATTGGGCCAAAACTTTAGACCTCAGCCCAGATTTCTAGCTTTAAGTTGCCAAATTTGGCTTTTGATTTTTTATCTAAATGATTTTAATCCTATACAGCTAAATAAATTGGATTTTAAATATGTCAGTATGAGGCTCTTTATCTTGCCGGCCTGCAAATTCCTCTCAGCCTAACAGAGAAGAAAAACCATTCTGAAAACAAGTGGATTAGGACGAGAAGGAATAAAAAAACTCTTTTTTGAACTTAAAAGAAAGCAATAGAGACTTCCTCCTTGTGGGATTATTCCAAGCACAAATGTGACTGTGAGTGGGAACTAACCTTTTCCATCTGAGGACAGATTTTCCACTCCAGGACTACAGAGGCCTAGAGGTTTCCATGCTTCTGGAAGAAGGCGGCTCAGGAACCCTTCAGACACATCCAGGTAGGCCTCCTACTGACTATGGCTTTTTCTAACAGGTCTGGAGCGGCCCACTTCAGCCGGACAGAGAGATTTGACACAGACACACAGACAAACACACACAATAGAAATAGGAACGGGAGGGAGCAGAGGGGGAGGGAAAAGAATAGAAATGGGATTCGATTTCCTAGACAAATTAAGCAATCTACTAATTATCAACCTCTGGATGTTCAAACTAGGCAGTTGACCAAACAATATTTTAAATTAATACAGGCAATTCATCATAAAGCAATCATAGACTCAGCTATTGCAAACAAAGATCCACCAAGAGGGATGGCAAAACAAGTGACTAAACTCACAAGTTTCATTAAACCAGCCTCACCTTCTGAGGAGGTTCAAAGGGCAGTAGAGAGAAACACTAAACAGTGGTTAGAGAACAACTTACTGGCGCTGCAAGAACATTATATTAATGTGATTACAAACTATGCCAACCTTGCCTTTAATGAAAATGCTCTTCGAATTGCAATTACTTGGGCAGGAAAAAGATACAAGGCCAGACTAACTCAATCTACTGTGGAAACTATACAGAACTTCTTCTCAGGGGAGGGAGAATCACTTGATGGGTCAGTGTATGCAGAATCATTCCCTGATAGGTCACTGGAGGGAAACTCAACATCAGACTTTGACATAGATAGTGAAGGAGATTTTCCACCATTACAAAGACCAGAACGAGAACATCACCGGTCCCTCTACCCTAAAGTGATAGTTGAGAAGCAGATTAGACCAACGGCTGCGGCCTTAGATGATAGAGGGAGGAACAGCCAGGGCCTAGATAGGGTCCAGCCACCCCTACGGGACTCTCAGTCCACTCCGTATGGAGAGGAATTAACAACAGACCCTCACATGAATGGGCCATTAGAGGTGACCCGTAACCGAACCTTCTCCCCTATAATACCAATATCCACAATCAAGGAAAATAATTTGGCTGCACCCACCCAGGTCCATTCAGGGACATGTGAAGCTGACAGTAGCCAAAAGAGGTCTGTCTCTCCGCCTCCCACCCTACAGCTTTCACGACAAGGAGCTGTGGAGGAGAGAGAACAACAACATAGGGAGACAGAAAATAGACCCCCCTTTTCAACATTTGATAGTGACTTTACAACAGATATGGGTAATCGGATCGAAACAGCTGGTAAACTCAATAAAAGCGAGGGCAATATAAGATCAAATAAACATCATCCGAGATTCACAAAACTTACTAATGTATCTCTTCACCAGCCTATACAGGTTAGAAGCAATGTGGTGGTTTCTCAGAATGACCCGGATTTACAAATCCATGGCCTTGACCAGGAGAGTGGCACTCACCATCATCTTCTCTCTCATTCTACTGCCACAGCAGTAAAATACAGGTTACAGACTGAAGGGAGTGCCGCTGTAATGGACACAGGAACAGGAGAGCGAGACACCGCTAAAAGAGTAACGGGAAATAACAACAACATGATGATGCAGGGCCCGGTCAATGGCAATAATGCCGACTGTGGGACACAAACGACCTCATCTGACCCAAAAATTACTCTTGTTGCGGGCTCCCTAAATGTGTCAGCGGCAACCTTACATCAAAAACTAAACAACTCAAATCAAATGACTGAGAGAGAGAAAGACAAATATGTACATTTTCCAAATACCCACAAGGCCCGAAAAGGGAGAAAGATCATGGATTGGCAATTTAAATGTAACAAACCAATTTGGTTTCTGGGGGATTCCAACCTCTATCGTATGCCACCACATTGCTCAGGAGAGATTCAGATTGATAGTTATCCAGGCGCGTCGTTCTATCACTTTAATCAGATCTTGGAAAAAACCCCTCCGCATGCACTGGTGGAGCTGGTGGTGCTGTCGGTGGGTATTAATAATAGAGACCAGGACCCACATAAAACATCCATAAAACAACTTAGAATGCTCTACAGGAAGGCTCAGTCTGTTTTCCCTAATGCAAATATTTATTTCCCACTGATTAACTATTCGCACCTTCTACCTCAGGAGCAGAAATACAACTTAGACATTGTTAATGACTTCGCGTTGAAGCGTTTGCCTGTAATAAGCCGTATAGCCGAGGACCAATTCCATACGGTCACAGATAACATCCACTGGACTCAGGAAACGGCGGGGCGAATATTCAAGCATTGGTGCAGTGAATTGAAATTGGATTTTTAACTCCTATTGAGCCTAATATGGGGGATCGCCCTTCAGACTTTACTCGGGCTCACTGTAGGGAGAAACAGTCTTCCATCTTCTGTTTACAGTCTTTCATTAAGAGCAGCACCCTTGCTGGACTAAACTCTAATGCAATGAGGGGAAACCAGACTCAAAATCAGATACAACAGGGAGAACAGAATAGACTTATGCCACTAGTTACCACTTACTCACGTTCTCATCCACCATTGCATCATCAACTCAAAACAAACTTTAAGAAATACACCTCTGGTTTGATACGACTCCAAGACTGCAGAGTGATTTCAGCCCACAGGAGGAACAAGAATCTGAGAGATATGCTCGTCAGGGCCAAGTTGCCAGAACAGATGAGACGTATAAGATCGGGGAAACCCAATCATTGGGCCTTTAAACCGAAACGGTTCTTGTATAATCCTTATGGGAAAATAGGGGCACCCATCTTACAGAGAATGTCCCTAAACACGAGCAACATTGTTTATTGCATCTGTTGCGAAGAATGTTGTCTACTCTATGTGGGTGAAACAGGTCAAACTCTGTTGGAGAGGTTAAAACAACATATTTACAATATTGAGAGGAATGGACTGGACACTCCACTAGTATTGCATTTCCAAATTCACACATTACAACATCTGAGTATAACGGGATTTCAAACCTGTGCGACATGGACGGAGGGCCAGAGGAGGAGATATGAGAGATTGTGGATTTCCAGACTGCGAACTCAACATCCACGGGGCCTGAACGCAGTCTGAATTGCTCCCTTTCAATTGTATTGACAATTATTGCTGCTTTGTGAGACTCTTGACATGACAATAAAAGCTGGAGAGGTACATGCTGGGGCAAAAAAAAGAATATTGTGTCTTCAATTGAATTTTTCTTCTTCTAATGAGAGTGATATTAGACTGGTTTGCCACAAGGGGTGAGACATGAGTGACAGTGACCAGGCAGCTGTTGCCAGTGCACCGGACTCACAACAGTGACTGTACAAGATCAATAGGCCCCTAACCTAACCTAGCCAGATGCCAGAAGCCTGGGCACCTCACCCTGTTTCACCTCTAATCATTCTGTCCCCAGAAAAGCCACTTGAGGGAGACATTTAGCTTTTGATCATGTATAAGCACCATGTAAGAGTAACCGAAGGGGGATTATCTTAGACCTCAACATAAAATCATGGATATGAACTTCTGTGTGTGGTGTTAACCCCTGGGAGCTCTAACTGGAATGTATAATGGAAGGAAACTGACTATAAGTGAGCCATTATTAAAGGAACAGGAAGCAAATAAACTTTATTTTTTTGGAAGGAGATACATACACACATGAATTTTTGTTATAGATTTAATTAAAAGGCAGCAAATAAGATAACATCTGGTACATGATAATGTACATATGAGTTGTATATGAAGTATTGAAAAAAGGAAAATAGAACTGCTTGTACCTGACTCTCCTGCCCTAAACCTAAAAAGGTTTTGGATTGGCCCTCCCTCCATGTCTCTGGCTTATTCCGACAGCACCATCAGAGGCTCCTTGATGTATGTGATACACTAATTTGAATCCTGCCAATTGTTTTTTGAAAATAAACTGGTGATTCTCCCTCCCCAGATCTGCTATCCTAACCCTAACCATTTCAATCCCCAACCCCTTTTGGTTTATTTCCCCTCCCATCCCACTCCCCTTTTCTTGAGGCTTTGGGGGCGGGACTTGGTCCCCACCCTCAAAACCTTAAATCATTGCATCTGTGCATCTCTCTCTGTGTATCCCTCTGAAGAAGCAGCATGTCCTGCGAAACGTAAGGGAGAAAAGACTGAATTGGGCCAAAACTTTAGACCTCAGCCCAGATTTCTAGCTTTAAGTTGCCAAATTTGGCTTTTGATTTTTTATCTAAATGATTTTAATCCTATACAGCTAAATAAATTGGATTTTAAATATGTCAGTATGAGGCTCTTTATCTTGCCGGCCTGCAAATTCCTCTCAGCCTAACAGAGAAGAAAAACCATTCTGAAAACAAGTGGATTAGGACGAGAAGGAATAAAAAAACTCTTTTTTGAACTTAAAAGAAAGCAATAGAGACTTCCTCCTTGTGGGATTATTCCAAGCACAAATGTGACTGTGAGTGGGAACTAACCTTTTCCATCTGAGGACAGATTTTCCACTCCAGGACTACAGAGGCCTAGAGGTTTCCATGCTTCTGGAAGAAGGCGGCTCAGGAACCCTTCAGACACATCCAGGTAGGCCTCCTACTGACTATGGCTTTTTCTAACAGGTCTGGAGCGGCCCACTTCAGCCGGACAGAGAGATTTGACACAGACACACAGACAAACACACACAATAGAAATAGGAACGGGAGGGAGCAGAGGGGGAGGGAAAAGAATAGAAATGGGATTCGATTTCCTAGACAAATTAAGCAATCTACTAATTATCAACCTCTGGATGTTCAAACTAGGCAGTTGACCAAACAATATTTTAAATTAATACAGGCAATTCATCATAAAGCAATCATAGACTCAGCTATTGCAAACAAAGATCCACCAAGAGGGATGGCAAAACAAGTGACTAAACTCACAAGTTTCATTAAACCAGCCTCACCTTCTGAGGAGGTTCAAAGGGCAGTAGAGAGAAACACTAAACAGTGGTTAGAGAACAACTTACTGGCGCTGCAAGAACATTATATTAATGTGATTACAAACTATGCCAACCTTGCCTTTAATGAAAATGCTCTTCGAATTGCAATTACTTGGGCAGGAAAAAGATACAAGGCCAGACTAACTCAATCTACTGTGGAAACTATACAGAACTTCTTCTCAGGGGAGGGAGAATCACTTGATGGGTCAGTGTATGCAGAATCATTCCCTGATAGGTCACTGGAGGGAAACTCAACATCAGACTTTGACATAGATAGTGAAGGAGATTTTCCACCATTACAAAGACCAGAACGAGAACATCACCGGTCCCTCTACCCTAAAGTGATAGTTGAGAAGCAGATTAGACCAACGGCTGCGGCCTTAGATGATAGAGGGAGGAACAGCCAGGGCCTAGATAGGGTCCAGCCACCCCTACGGGACTCTCAGTCCACTCCGTATGGAGAGGAATTAACAACAGACCCTCACATGAATGGGCCATTAGAGGTGACCCGTAACCGAACCTTCTCCCCTATAATACCAATATCCACAATCAAGGAAAATAATTTGGCTGCACCCACCCAGGTCCATTCAGGGACATGTGAAGCTGACAGTAGCCAAAAGAGGTCTGTCTCTCCGCCTCCCACCCTACAGCTTTCACGACAAGGAGCTGTGGAGGAGAGAGAACAACAACATAGGGAGACAGAAAATAGACCCCCCTTTTCAACATTTGATAGTGACTTTACAACAGATATGGGTAATCGGATCGAAACAGCTGGTAAACTCAATAAAAGCGAGGGCAATATAAGATCAAATAAACATCATCCGAGATTCACAAAACTTACTAATGTATCTCTTCACCAGCCTATACAGGTTAGAAGCAATGTGGTGGTTTCTCAGAATGACCCGGATTTACAAATCCATGGCCTTGACCAGGAGAGTGGCACTCACCATCATCTTCTCTCTCATTCTACTGCCACAGCAGTAAAATACAGGTTACAGACTGAAGGGAGTGCCGCTGTAATGGACACAGGAACAGGAGAGCGAGACACCGCTAAAAGAGTAACGGGAAATAACAACAACATGATGATGCAGGGCCCGGTCAATGGCAATAATGCCGACTGTGGGACACAAACGACCTCATCTGACCCAAAAATTACTCTTGTTGCGGGCTCCCTAAATGTGTCAGCGGCAACCTTACATCAAAAACTAAACAACTCAAATCAAATGACTGAGAGAGAGAAAGACAAATATGTACATTTTCCAAATACCCACAAGGCCCGAAAAGGGAGAAAGATCATGGATTGGCAATTTAAATGTAACAAACCAATTTGGTTTCTGGGGGATTCCAACCTCTATCGTATGCCACCACATTGCTCAGGAGAGATTCAGATTGATAGTTATCCAGGCGCGTCGTTCTATCACTTTAATCAGATCTTGGAAAAAACCCCTCCGCATGCACTGGTGGAGCTGGTGGTGCTGTCGGTGGGTATTAATAATAGAGACCAGGACCCACATAAAACATCCATAAAACAACTTAGAATGCTCTACAGGAAGGCTCAGTCTGTTTTCCCTAATGCAAATATTTATTTCCCACTGATTAACTATTCGCACCTTCTACCTCAGGAGCAGAAATACAACTTAGACATTGTTAATGACTTCGCGTTGAAGCGTTTGCCTGTAATAAGCCGTATAGCCGAGGACCAATTCCATACGGTCACAGATAACATCCACTGGACTCAGGAAACGGCGGGGCGAATATTCAAGCATTGGTGCAGTGAATTGAAATTGGATTTTTAACTCCTATTGAGCCTAATATGGGGGATCGCCCTTCAGACTTTACTCGGGCTCACTGTAGGGAGAAACAGTCTTCCATCTTCTGTTTACAGTCTTTCATTAAGAGCAGCACCCTTGCTGGACTAAACTCTAATGCAATGAGGGGAAACCAGACTCAAAATCAGATACAACAGGGAGAACAGAATAGACTTATGCCACTAGTTACCACTTACTCACGTTCTCATCCACCATTGCATCATCAACTCAAAACAAACTTTAAGAAATACACCTCTGGTTTGATACGACTCCAAGACTGCAGAGTGATTTCAGCCCACAGGAGGAACAAGAATCTGAGAGATATGCTCGTCAGGGCCAAGTTGCCAGAACAGATGAGACGTATAAGATCGGGGAAACCCAATCATTGGGCCTTTAAACCGAAACGGTTCTTGTATAATCCTTATGGGAAAATAGGGGCACCCATCTTACAGAGAATGTCCCTAAACACGAGCAACATTGTTTATTGCATCTGTTGCGAAGAATGTTGTCTACTCTATGTGGGTGAAACAGGTCAAACTCTGTTGGAGAGGTTAAAACAACATATTTACAATATTGAGAGGAATGGACTGGACACTCCACTAGTATTGCATTTCCAAATTCACACATTACAACATCTGAGTATAACGGGATTTCAAACCTGTGCGACATGGACGGAGGGCCAGAGGAGGAGATATGAGAGATTGTGGATTTCCAGACTGCGAACTCAACATCCACGGGGCCTGAACGCAGTCTGAATTGCTCCCTTTCAATTGTATTGACAATTATTGCTGCTTTGTGAGACTCTTGACATGACAATAAAAGCTGGAGAGGTACATGCTGGGGCAAAAAAAAGAATATTGTGTCTTCAATTGAATTTTTCTTCTTCTAATGAGAGTGATATTAGACTGGTTTGCCACAAGGGGTGAGACATGAGTGACAGTGACCAGGCAGCTGTTGCCAGTGCACCGGACTCACAACAGTGACTGTACAAGATCAATAGGCCCCTAACCTAACCTAGCCAGATGCCAGAAGCCTGGGCACCTCACCCTGTTTCACCTCTAATCATTCTGTCCCCAGAAAAGCCACTTGAGGGAGACATTTAGCTTTTGATCATGTATAAGCACCATGTAAGAGTAACCGAAGGGGGATTATCTTAGACCTCAACATAAAATCATGGATATGAACTTCTGTGTGTGGTGTTAACCCCTGGGAGCTCTAACTGGAATGTATAATGGAAGGAAACTGACTATAAGTGAGCCATTATTAAAGGAACAGGAAGCAAATAAACTTTATTTTTTTGGAAGGAGATACATACACACATGAATTTTTGTTATAGATTTAATTAAAAGGCAGCAAATAAGATAACATCTGGTACATGATAATGTACATATGAGTTGTATATGAAGTATTGAAAAAAGGAAAATAGAACTGCTTGTACCTGACTCTCCTGCCCTAAACCTAAAAAGGTTTTGGATTGGCCCTCCCTCCATGTCTCTGGCTTATTCCGACAGCACCATCAGAGGCTCCTTGATGTATGTGATACACTAATTTGAATCCTGCCAATTGTTTTTTGAAAATAAACTGGTGATTCTCCCTCCCCAGATCTGCTATCCTAACCCTAACCATTTCAATCCCCAACCCCTTTTGGTTTATTTCCCCTCCCATCCCACTCCCCTTTTCTTGAGGCTTTGGGGGCGGGACTTGGTCCCCACCCTCAAAACCTTAAATCATTGCATCTGTGCATCTCTCTCTGTGTATCCCTCTGAAGAAGCAGCATGTCCTGCGAAACGTAAGGGAGAAAAGACTGAATTGGGCCAAAACTTTAGACCTCAGCCCAGATTTCTAGCTTTAAGTTGCCAAATTTGGCTTTTGATTTTTTATCTAAATGATTTTAATCCTATACAGCTAAATAAATTGGATTTTAAATATGTCAGTATGAGGCTCTTTATCTTGCCGGCCTGCAAATTCCTCTCAGCCTAACAGAGAAGAAAAACCATTCTGAAAACAAGTGGATTAGGACGAGAAGGAATAAAAAAACTCTTTTTTGAACTTAAAAGAAAGCAATAGAGACTTCCTCCTTGTGGGATTATTCCAAGCACAAATGTGACTGTGAGTGGGAACTAACCTTTTCCATCTGAGGACAGATTTTCCACTCCAGGACTACAGAGGCCTAGAGGTTTCCATGCTTCTGGAAGAAGGCGGCTCAGGAACCCTTCAGACACATCCAGGTAGGCCTCCTACTGACTATGGCTTTTTCTAACAGGTCTGGAGCGGCCCACTTCAGCCGGACAGAGAGATTTGACACAGACACACAGACAAACACACACAATAGAAATAGGAACGGGAGGGAGCAGAGGGGGAGGGAAAAGAATAGAAATGGGATTCGATTTCCTAGACAAATTAAGCAATCTACTAATTATCAACCTCTGGATGTTCAAACTAGGCAGTTGACCAAACAATATTTTAAATTAATACAGGCAATTCATCATAAAGCAATCATAGACTCAGCTATTGCAAACAAAGATCCACCAAGAGGGATGGCAAAACAAGTGACTAAACTCACAAGTTTCATTAAACCAGCCTCACCTTCTGAGGAGGTTCAAAGGGCAGTAGAGAGAAACACTAAACAGTGGTTAGAGAACAACTTACTGGCGCTGCAAGAACATTATATTAATGTGATTACAAACTATGCCAACCTTGCCTTTAATGAAAATGCTCTTCGAATTGCAATTACTTGGGCAGGAAAAAGATACAAGGCCAGACTAACTCAATCTACTGTGGAAACTATACAGAACTTCTTCTCAGGGGAGGGAGAATCACTTGATGGGTCAGTGTATGCAGAATCATTCCCTGATAGGTCACTGGAGGGAAACTCAACATCAGACTTTGACATAGATAGTGAAGGAGATTTTCCACCATTACAAAGACCAGAACGAGAACATCACCGGTCCCTCTACCCTAAAGTGATAGTTGAGAAGCAGATTAGACCAACGGCTGCGGCCTTAGATGATAGAGGGAGGAACAGCCAGGGCCTAGATAGGGTCCAGCCACCCCTACGGGACTCTCAGTCCACTCCGTATGGAGAGGAATTAACAACAGACCCTCACATGAATGGGCCATTAGAGGTGACCCGTAACCGAACCTTCTCCCCTATAATACCAATATCCACAATCAAGGAAAATAATTTGGCTGCACCCACCCAGGTCCATTCAGGGACATGTGAAGCTGACAGTAGCCAAAAGAGGTCTGTCTCTCCGCCTCCCACCCTACAGCTTTCACGACAAGGAGCTGTGGAGGAGAGAGAACAACAACATAGGGAGACAGAAAATAGACCCCCCTTTTCAACATTTGATAGTGACTTTACAACAGATATGGGTAATCGGATCGAAACAGCTGGTAAACTCAATAAAAGCGAGGGCAATATAAGATCAAATAAACATCATCCGAGATTCACAAAACTTACTAATGTATCTCTTCACCAGCCTATACAGGTTAGAAGCAATGTGGTGGTTTCTCAGAATGACCCGGATTTACAAATCCATGGCCTTGACCAGGAGAGTGGCACTCACCATCATCTTCTCTCTCATTCTACTGCCACAGCAGTAAAATACAGGTTACAGACTGAAGGGAGTGCCGCTGTAATGGACACAGGAACAGGAGAGCGAGACACCGCTAAAAGAGTAACGGGAAATAACAACAACATGATGATGCAGGGCCCGGTCAATGGCAATAATGCCGACTGTGGGACACAAACGACCTCATCTGACCCAAAAATTACTCTTGTTGCGGGCTCCCTAAATGTGTCAGCGGCAACCTTACATCAAAAACTAAACAACTCAAATCAAATGACTGAGAGAGAGAAAGACAAATATGTACATTTTCCAAATACCCACAAGGCCCGAAAAGGGAGAAAGATCATGGATTGGCAATTTAAATGTAACAAACCAATTTGGTTTCTGGGGGATTCCAACCTCTATCGTATGCCACCACATTGCTCAGGAGAGATTCAGATTGATAGTTATCCAGGCGCGTCGTTCTATCACTTTAATCAGATCTTGGAAAAAACCCCTCCGCATGCACTGGTGGAGCTGGTGGTGCTGTCGGTGGGTATTAATAATAGAGACCAGGACCCACATAAAACATCCATAAAACAACTTAGAATGCTCTACAGGAAGGCTCAGTCTGTTTTCCCTAATGCAAATATTTATTTCCCACTGATTAACTATTCGCACCTTCTACCTCAGGAGCAGAAATACAACTTAGACATTGTTAATGACTTCGCGTTGAAGCGTTTGCCTGTAATAAGCCGTATAGCCGAGGACCAATTCCATACGGTCACAGATAACATCCACGGGACTCAGGAAACGGCGGGGCGAATATTCAAGCATTGGTGCAGTGAATTGAAATTGGATTTTTAACTCCTATTGAGCCTAATATGGGGGATCGCCCTTCAGACTTTACTCGGGCTCACTGTAGGGAGAAACAGTCTTCCATCTTCTGTTTACAGTCTTTCATTAAGAGCAGCACCCTTGCTGGACTAAACTCTAATGCAATGAGGGGAAACCAGACTCAAAATCAGATACAACAGGGAGAACAGAATAGACTTATGCCACTAGTTACCACTTACTCACGTTCTCATCCACCATTGCATCATCAACTCAAAACAAACTTTAAGAAATACACCTCTGGTTTGATACGACTCCAAGACTGCAGAGTGATTTCAGCCCACAGGAGGAACAAGAATCTGAGAGATATGCTCGTCAGGGCCAAGTTGCCAGAACAGATGAGACGTATAAGATCGGGGAAACCCAATCATTGGGCCTTTAAACCGAAACGGTTCTTGTATAATCCTTATGGGAAAATAGGGGCACCCATCTTACAGAGAATGTCCCTAAACACGAGCAACATTGTTTATTGCATCTGTTGCGAAGAATGTTGTCTACTCTATGTGGGTGAAACAGGTCAAACTCTGTTGGAGAGGTTAAAACAACATATTTACAATATTGAGAGGAATGGACTGGACACTCCACTAGTATTGCATTTCCAAATTCACACATTACAACATCTGAGTATAACGGGATTTCAAACCTGTGCGACATGGACGGAGGGCCAGAGGAGGAGATATGAGAGATTGTGGATTTCCAGACTGCGAACTCAACATCCACGGGGCCTGAACGCAGTCTGAATTGCTCCCTTTCAATTGTATTGACAATTATTGCTGCTTTGTGAGACTCTTGACATGACAATAAAAGCTGGAGAGGTACATGCTGGGGCAAAAAAAAGAATATTGTGTCTTCAATTGAATTTTTCTTCTTCTAATGAGAGTGATATTAGACTGGTTTGCCACAAGGGGTGAGACATGAGTGACAGTGACCAGGCAGCTGTTGCCAGTGCACCGGACTCACAACAGTGACTGTACAAGATCAATAGGCCCCTAACCTAACCTAGCCAGATGCCAGAAGCCTGGGCACCTCACCCTGTTTCACCTCTAATCATTCTGTCCCCAGAAAAGCCACTTGAGGGAGACATTTAGCTTTTGATCATGTATAAGCACCATGTAAGAGTAACCGAAGGGGGATTATCTTAGACCTCAACATAAAATCATGGATATGAACTTCTGTGTGTGGTGTTAACCCCTGGGAGCTCTAACTGGAATGTATAATGGAAGGAAACTGACTATAAGTGAGCCATTATTAAAGGAACAGGAAGCAAATAAACTTTATTTTTTTGGAAGGAGATACATACACACATGAATTTTTGTTATAGATTTAATTAAAAGGCAGCAAATAAGATAACATCTGGTACATGATAATGTACATATGAGTTGTATATGAAGTATTGAAAAAAGGAAAATAGAACTGCTTGTACCTGACTCTCCTGCCCTAAACCTAAAAAGGTTTTGGATTGGCCCTCCCTCCATGTCTCTGGCTTATTCCGACAGCACCATCAGAGGCTCCTTGATGTATGTGATACACTAATTTGAATCCTGCCAATTGTTTTTTGAAAATAAACTGGTGATTCTCCCTCCCCAGATCTGCTATCCTAACCCTAACCATTTCAATCCCCAACCCCTTTTGGTTTATTTCCCCTCCCATCCCACTCCCCTTTTCTTGAGGCTTTGGGGGCGGGACTTGGTCCCCACCCTCAAAACCTTAAATCATTGCATCTGTGCATCTCTCTCTGTGTATCCCTCTGAAGAAGCAGCATGTCCTGCGAAACGTAAGGGAGAAAAGACTGAATTGGGCCAAAACTTTAGACCTCAGCCCAGATTTCTAGCTTTAAGTTGCCAAATTTGGCTTTTGATTTTTTATCTAAATGATTTTAATCCTATACAGCTAAATAAATTGGATTTTAAATATGTCAGTATGAGGCTCTTTATCTTGCCGGCCTGCAAATTCCTCTCAGCCTAACAGAGAAGAAAAACCATTCTGAAAACAAGTGGATTAGGACGAGAAGGAATAAAAAAACTCTTTTTTGAACTTAAAAGAAAGCAATAGAGACTTCCTCCTTGTGGGATTATTCCAAGCACAAATGTGACTGTGAGTGGGAACTAACCTTTTCCATCTGAGGACAGATTTTCCACTCCAGGACTACAGAGGCCTAGAGGTTTCCATGCTTCTGGAAGAAGGCGGCTCAGGAACCCTTCAGACACATCCAGGTAGGCCTCCTACTGACTATGGCTTTTTCTAACAGGTCTGGAGCGGCCCACTTCAGCCGGACAGAGAGATTTGACACAGACACACAGACAAACACACACAATAGAAATAGGAACGGGAGGGAGCAGAGGGGGAGGGAAAAGAATAGAAATGGGATTCGATTTCCTAGACAAATTAAGCAATCTACTAATTATCAACCTCTGGATGTTCAAACTAGGCAGTTGACCAAACAATATTTTAAATTAATACAGGCAATTCATCATAAAGCAATCATAGACTCAGCTATTGCAAACAAAGATCCACCAAGAGGGATGGCAAAACAAGTGACTAAACTCACAAGTTTCATTAAACCAGCCTCACCTTCTGAGGAGGTTCAAAGGGCAGTAGAGAGAAACACTAAACAGTGGTTAGAGAACAACTTACTGGCGCTGCAAGAACATTATATTAATGTGATTACAAACTATGCCAACCTTGCCTTTAATGAAAATGCTCTTCGAATTGCAATTACTTGGGCAGGAAAAAGATACAAGGCCAGACTAACTCAATCTACTGTGGAAACTATACAGAACTTCTTCTCAGGGGAGGGAGAATCACTTGATGGGTCAGTGTATGCAGAATCATTCCCTGATAGGTCACTGGAGGGAAACTCAACATCAGACTTTGACATAGATAGTGAAGGAGATTTTCCACCATTACAAAGACCAGAACGAGAACATCACCGGTCCCTCTACCCTAAAGTGATAGTTGAGAAGCAGATTAGACCAACGGCTGCGGCCTTAGATGATAGAGGGAGGAACAGCCAGGGCCTAGATAGGGTCCAGCCACCCCTACGGGACTCTCAGTCCACTCCGTATGGAGAGGAATTAACAACAGACCCTCACATGAATGGGCCATTAGAGGTGACCCGTAACCGAACCTTCTCCCCTATAATACCAATATCCACAATCAAGGAAAATAATTTGGCTGCACCCACCCAGGTCCATTCAGGGACATGTGAAGCTGACAGTAGCCAAAAGAGGTCTGTCTCTCCGCCTCCCACCCTACAGCTTTCACGACAAGGAGCTGTGGAGGAGAGAGAACAACAACATAGGGAGACAGAAAATAGACCCCCCTTTTCAACATTTGATAGTGACTTTACAACAGATATGGGTAATCGGATCGAAACAGCTGGTAAACTCAATAAAAGCGAGGGCAATATAAGATCAAATAAACATCATCCGAGATTCACAAAACTTACTAATGTATCTCTTCACCAGCCTATACAGGTTAGAAGCAATGTGGTGGTTTCTCAGAATGACCCGGATTTACAAATCCATGGCCTTGACCAGGAGAGTGGCACTCACCATCATCTTCTCTCTCATTCTACTGCCACAGCAGTAAAATACAGGTTACAGACTGAAGGGAGTGCCGCTGTAATGGACACAGGAACAGGAGAGCGAGACACCGCTAAAAGAGTAACGGGAAATAACAACAACATGATGATGCAGGGCCCGGTCAATGGCAATAATGCCGACTGTGGGACACAAACGACCTCATCTGACCCAAAAATTACTCTTGTTGCGGGCTCCCTAAATGTGTCAGCGGCAACCTTACATCAAAAACTAAACAACTCAAATCAAATGACTGAGAGAGAGAAAGACAAATATGTACATTTTCCAAATACCCACAAGGCCCGAAAAGGGAGAAAGATCATGGATTGGCAATTTAAATGTAACAAACCAATTTGGTTTCTGGGGGATTCCAACCTCTATCGTATGCCACCACATTGCTCAGGAGAGATTCAGATTGATAGTTATCCAGGCGCGTCGTTCTATCACTTTAATCAGATCTTGGAAAAAACCCCTCCGCATGCACTGGTGGAGCTGGTGGTGCTGTCGGTGGGTATTAATAATAGAGACCAGGACCCACATAAAACATCCATAAAACAACTTAGAATGCTCTACAGGAAGGCTCAGTCTGTTTTCCCTAATGCAAATATTTATTTCCCACTGATTAACTATTCGCACCTTCTACCTCAGGAGCAGAAATACAACTTAGACATTGTTAATGACTTCGCGTTGAAGCGTTTGCCTGTAATAAGCCGTATAGCCGAGGACCAATTCCATACGGTCACAGATAACATCCACTGGACTCAGGAAACGGCGGGGCGAATATTCAAGCATTGGTGCAGTGAATTGAAATTGGATTTTTAACTCCTATTGAGCCTAATATGGGGGATCGCCCTTCAGACTTTACTCGGGCTCACTGTAGGGAGAAACAGTCTTCCATCTTCTGTTTACAGTCTTTCATTAAGAGCAGCACCCTTGCTGGACTAAACTCTAATGCAATGAGGGGAAACCAGACTCAAAATCAGATACAACAGGGAGAACAGAATAGACTTATGCCACTAGTTACCACTTACTCACGTTCTCATCCACCATTGCATCATCAACTCAAAACAAACTTTAAGAAATACACCTCTGGTTTGATACGACTCCAAGACTGCAGAGTGATTTCAGCCCACAGGAGGAACAAGAATCTGAGAGATATGCTCGTCAGGGCCAAGTTGCCAGAACAGATGAGACGTATAAGATCGGGGAAACCCAATCATTGGGCCTTTAAACCGAAACGGTTCTTGTATAATCCTTATGGGAAAATAGGGGCACCCATCTTACAGAGAATGTCCCTAAACACGAGCAACATTGTTTATTGCATCTGTTGCGAAGAATGTTGTCTACTCTATGTGGGTGAAACAGGTCAAACTCTGTTGGAGAGGTTAAAACAACATATTTACAATATTGAGAGGAATGGACTGGACACTCCACTAGTATTGCATTTCCAAATTCACACATTACAACATCTGAGTATAACGGGATTTCAAACCTGTGCGACATGGACGGAGGGCCAGAGGAGGAGATATGAGAGATTGTGGATTTCCAGACTGCGAACTCAACATCCACGGGGCCTGAACGCAGTCTGAATTGCTCCCTTTCAATTGTATTGACAATTATTGCTGCTTTGTGAGACTCTTGACATGACAATAAAAGCTGGAGAGGTACATGCTGGGGCAAAAAAAAGAATATTGTGTCTTCAATTGAATTTTTCTTCTTCTAATGAGAGTGATATTAGACTGGTTTGCCACAAGGGGTGAGACATGAGTGACAGTGACCAGGCAGCTGTTGCCAGTGCACCGGACTCACAACAGTGACTGTACAAGATCAATAGGCCCCTAACCTAACCTAGCCAGATGCCAGAAGCCTGGGCACCTCACCCTGTTTCACCTCTAATCATTCTGTCCCCAGAAAAGCCACTTGAGGGAGACATTTAGCTTTTGATCATGTATAAGCACCATGTAAGAGTAACCGAAGGGGGATTATCTTAGACCTCAACATAAAATCATGGATATGAACTTCTGTGTGTGGTGTTAACCCCTGGGAGCTCTAACTGGAATGTATAATGGAAGGAAACTGACTATAAGTGAGCCATTATTAAAGGAACAGGAAGCAAATAAACTTTATTTTTTTGGAAGGAGATACATACACACATGAATTTTTGTTATAGATTTAATTAAAAGGCAGCAAATAAGATAACATCTGGTACATGATAATGTACATATGAGTTGTATATGAAGTATTGAAAAAAGGAAAATAGAACTGCTTGTACCTGACTCTCCTGCCCTAAACCTAAAAAGGTTTTGGATTGGCCCTCCCTCCATGTCTCTGGCTTATTCCGACAGCACCATCAGAGGCTCCTTGATGTATGTGATACACTAATTTGAATCCTGCCAATTGTTTTTTGAAAATAAACTGGTGATTCTCCCTCCCCAGATCTGCTATCCTAACCCTAACCATTTCAATCCCCAACCCCTTTTGGTTTATTTCCCCTCCCATCCCACTCCCCTTTTCTTGAGGCTTTGGGGGCGGGACTTGGTCCCCACCCTCAAAACCTTAAATCATTGCATCTGTGCATCTCTCTCTGTGTATCCCTCTGAAGAAGCAGCATGTCCTGCGAAACGTAAGGGAGAAAAGACTGAATTGGGCCAAAACTTTAGACCTCAGCCCAGATTTCTAGCTTTAAGTTGCCAAATTTGGCTTTTGATTTTTTATCTAAATGATTTTAATCCTATACAGCTAAATAAATTGGATTTTAAATATGTCAGTATGAGGCTCTTTATCTTGCCGGCCTGCAAATTCCTCTCAGCCTAACAGAGAAGAAAAACCATTCTGAAAACAAGTGGATTAGGACGAGAAGGAATAAAAAAACTCTTTTTTGAACTTAAAAGAAAGCAATAGAGACTTCCTCCTTGTGGGATTATTCCAAGCACAAATGTGACTGTGAGTGGGAACTAACCTTTTCCATCTGAGGACAGATTTTCCACTCCAGGACTACAGAGGCCTAGAGGTTTCCATGCTTCTGGAAGAAGGCGGCTCAGGAACCCTTCAGACACATCCAGGTAGGCCTCCTACTGACTATGGCTTTTTCTAACAGGTCTGGAGCGGCCCACTTCAGCCGGACAGAGAGATTTGACACAGACACACAGACAAACACACACAATAGAAATAGGAACGGGAGGGAGCAGAGGGGGAGGGAAAAGAATAGAAATGGGATTCGATTTCCTAGACAAATTAAGCAATCTACTAATTATCAACCTCTGGATGTTCAAACTAGGCAGTTGACCAAACAATATTTTAAATTAATACAGGCAATTCATCATAAAGCAATCATAGACTCAGCTATTGCAAACAAAGATCCACCAAGAGGGATGGCAAAACAAGTGACTAAACTCACAAGTTTCATTAAACCAGCCTCACCTTCTGAGGAGGTTCAAAGGGCAGTAGAGAGAAACACTAAACAGTGGTTAGAGAACAACTTACTGGCGCTGCAAGAACATTATATTAATGTGATTACAAACTATGCCAACCTTGCCTTTAATGAAAATGCTCTTCGAATTGCAATTACTTGGGCAGGAAAAAGATACAAGGCCAGACTAACTCAATCTACTGTGGAAACTATACAGAACTTCTTCTCAGGGGAGGGAGAATCACTTGATGGGTCAGTGTATGCAGAATCATTCCCTGATAGGTCACTGGAGGGAAACTCAACATCAGACTTTGACATAGATAGTGAAGGAGATTTTCCACCATTACAAAGACCAGAACGAGAACATCACCGGTCCCTCTACCCTAAAGTGATAGTTGAGAAGCAGATTAGACCAACGGCTGCGGCCTTAGATGATAGAGGGAGGAACAGCCAGGGCCTAGATAGGGTCCAGCCACCCCTACGGGACTCTCAGTCCACTCCGTATGGAGAGGAATTAACAACAGACCCTCACATGAATGGGCCATTAGAGGTGACCCGTAACCGAACCTTCTCCCCTATAATACCAATATCCACAATCAAGGAAAATAATTTGGCTGCACCCACCCAGGTCCATTCAGGGACATGTGAAGCTGACAGTAGCCAAAAGAGGTCTGTCTCTCCGCCTCCCACCCTACAGCTTTCACGACAAGGAGCTGTGGAGGAGAGAGAACAACAACATAGGGAGACAGAAAATAGACCCCCCTTTTCAACATTTGATAGTGACTTTACAACAGATATGGGTAATCGGATCGAAACAGCTGGTAAACTCAATAAAAGCGAGGGCAATATAAGATCAAATAAACATCATCCGAGATTCACAAAACTTACTAATGTATCTCTTCACCAGCCTATACAGGTTAGAAGCAATGTGGTGGTTTCTCAGAATGACCCGGATTTACAAATCCATGGCCTTGACCAGGAGAGTGGCACTCACCATCATCTTCTCTCTCATTCTACTGCCACAGCAGTAAAATACAGGTTACAGACTGAAGGGAGTGCCGCTGTAATG
Source organism: Aulonocara sp. 'chitande type north' Nkhata Bay (assembly GCF_057382095.1). Lineage (NCBI taxonomy): Eukaryota > Metazoa > Chordata > Actinopteri > Cichliformes > Cichlidae > Aulonocara > Aulonocara sp. 'chitande type north' Nkhata Bay. Next base: position 127,324 of record NC_141356.1, on the reverse strand, counting down.
GACACAGGAACAGGAGAGCGAGACACCGCTAAAAGAGTAACGGGAAATAACAACAACATGATGATGCAGGGCCCGGTCAATGGCAATAATGCCGACTGTGGGACACAAACGACCTCATCTGACCCAAAAATTACTCTTGTTGCGGGCTCCCTAAATGTGTCAGCGGCAACCTTACATCAAAAACTAAACAACTCAAATCAAATGACTGAGAGAGAGAAAGACAAATATGTACATTTTCCAAATACCCACAAGGCCCGAAAAGGGAGAAAGATCATGGATTGGCAATTTAAATGTAACAAACCAATTTGGTTTCTGGGGGATTCCAACCTCTATCGTATGCCACCACATTGCTCAGGAGAGATTCAGATTGATAGTTATCCAGGCGCGTCGTTCTATCACTTTAATCAGATCTTGGAAAAAACCCCTCCGCATGCACTGGTGGAGCTGGTGGTGCTGTCGGTGGGTATTAATAATAGAGACCAGGACCCACATAAAACATCCATAAAACAACTTAGAATGCTCTACAGGAAGGCTCAGTCTGTTTTCCCTAATGCAAATATTTATTTCCCACTGATTAACTATTCGCACCTTCTACCTCAGGAGCAGAAATACAACTTAGACATTGTTAATGACTTCGCGTTGAAGCGTTTGCCTGTAATAAGCCGTATAGCCGAGGACCAATTCCATACGGTCACAGATAACATCCACTGGACTCAGGAAACGGCGGGGCGAATATTCAAGCATTGGTGCAGTGAATTGAAATTGGATTTTTAACTCCTATTGAGCCTAATATGGGGGATCGCCCTTCAGACTTTACTCGGGCTCACTGTAGGGAGAAACAGTCTTCCATCTTCTGTTTACAGTCTTTCATTAAGAGCAGCACCCTTGCTGGACTAAACTCTAATGCAATGAGGGGAAACCAGACTCAAAATCAGATACAACAGGGAGAACAGAATAGACTTATGCCACTAGTTACCACTTACTCACGTTCTCATCCACCATTGCATCATCAACTCAAAACAAACTTTAAGAAATACACCTCTGGTTTGATACGACTCCAAGACTGCAGAGTGATTTCAGCCCACAGGAGGAACAAGAATCTGAGAGATATGCTCGTCAGGGCCAAGTTGCCAGAACAGATGAGACGTATAAGATCGGGGAAACCCAATCATTGGGCCTTTAAACCGAAACGGTTCTTGTATAATCCTTATGGGAAAATAGGGGCACCCATCTTACAGAGAATGTCCCTAAACACGAGCAACATTGTTTATTGCATCTGTTGCGAAGAATGTTGTCTACTCTATGTGGGTGAAACAGGTCAAACTCTGTTGGAGAGGTTAAAACAACATATTTACAATATTGAGAGGAATGGACTGGACACTCCACTAGTATTGCATTTCCAAATTCACACATTACAACATCTGAGTATAACGGGATTTCAAACCTGTGCGACATGGACGGAGGGCCAGAGGAGGAGATATGAGAGATTGTGGATTTCCAGACTGCGAACTCAACATCCACGGGGCCTGAACGCAGTCTGAATTGCTCCCTTTCAATTGTATTGACAATTATTGCTGCTTTGTGAGACTCTTGACATGACAATAAAAGCTGGAGAGGTACATGCTGGGGCAAAAAAAAGAATATTGTGTCTTCAATTGAATTTTTCTTCTTCTAATGAGAGTGATATTAGACTGGTTTGCCACAAGGGGCGAGACATGAGTGACAGTGACCAGGCAGCTGTTGCCAGTGCACCGGACTCACAACAGTGACTGTACAAGATCAATAGGCCCCTAACCTAACCTAGCCAGATGCCAGAAGCCTGGGCACCTCACCCTGTTTCACCTCTAATCATTCTGTCCCCAGAAAAGCCACTTGAGGGAGACATTTAGCTTTTGATCATGTATAAGCACCATGTAAGAGTAACCGAAGGGGGATTATCTTAGACCTCAACATAAAATCATGGATATGAACTTCTGTGTGTGGTGTTAACCCCTGGGAGCTCTAACTGGAATGTATAATGGAAGGAAACTGACTATAAGTGAGCCATTATTAAAGGAACAGGAAGCAAATAAACTTTATTTTTTTGGAAGGAGATACATACACACATGAATTTTTGTTATAGATTTAATTAAAAGGCAGCAAATAAGATAACATCTGGTACATGATAATGTACATATGAGTTGTATATGAAGTATTGAAAAAAGGAAAATAGAACTGCTTGTACCTGACTCTCCTGCCCTAAACCTAAAAAGGTTTTGGATTGGCCCTCCCTCCATGTCTCTGGCTTATTCCGACAGCACCATCAGAGGCTCCTTGATGTATGTGATACACTAATTTGAATCCTGCCAATTGTTTTTTGAAAATAAACTGGTGATTCTCCCTCCCCAGATCTGCTATCCTAACCCTAACCATTTCAATCCCCAACCCCTTTTGGTTTATTTCCCCTCCCATCCCACTCCCCTTTTCTTGAGGCTTTGGGGGCGGGACTTGGTCCCCACCCTCAAAACCTTAAATCATTGCATCTGTGCATCTCTCTCTGTGTATCCCTCTGAAGAAGCAGCATGTCCTGCGAAACGTAAGGGAGAAAAGACTGAATTGGGCCAAAACTTTAGACCTCAGCCCAGATTTCTAGCTTTAAGTTGCCAAATTTGGCTTTTGATTTTTTATCTAAATGATTTTAATCCTATACAGCTAAATAAATTGGATTTTAAATATGTCAGTATGAGGCTCTTTATCTTGCCGGCCTGCAAATTCCTCTCAGCCTAACAGAGAAGAAAAACCATTCTGAAAACAAGTGGATTAGGACGAGAAGGAATAAAAAAACTCTTTTTTGAACTTAAAAGAAAGCAATAGAGACTTCCTCCTTGTGGGATTATTCCAAGCACAAATGTGACTGTGAGTGGGAACTAACCTTTTCCATCTGAGGACAGATTTTCCACTCCAGGACTACAGAGGCCTAGAGGTTTCCATGCTTCTGGAAGAAGGCGGCTCAGGAACCCTTCAGACACATCCAGGTAGGCCTCCTACTGACTATGGCTTTTTCTAACAGGTCTGGAGCGGCCCACTTCAGCCGGACAGAGAGATTTGACACAGACACACAGACAAACACACACAATAGAAATAGGAACGGGAGGGAGCAGAGGGGGAGGGAAAAGAATAGAAATGGGATTCGATTTCCTAGACAAATTAAGCAATCTACTAATTATCAACCTCTGGATGTTCAAACTAGGCAGTTGACCAAACAATATTTTAAATTAATACAGGCAATTCATCATAAAGCAATCATAGACTCAGCTATTGCAAACAAAGATCCACCAAGAGGGATGGCAAAACAAGTGACTAAACTCACAAGTTTCATTAAACCAGCCTCACCTTCTGAGGAGGTTCAAAGGGCAGTAGAGAGAAACACTAAACAGTGGTTAGAGAACAACTTACTGGCGCTGCAAGAACATTATATTAATGTGATTACAAACTATGCCAACCTTGCCTTTAATGAAAATGCTCTTCGAATTGCAATTACTTGGGCAGGAAAAAGATACAAGGCCAGACTAACTCAATCTACTGTGGAAACTATACAGAACTTCTTCTCAGGGGAGGGAGAATCACTTGATGGGTCAGTGTATGCAGAATCATTCCCTGATAGGTCACTGGAGGGAAACTCAACATCAGACTTTGACATAGATAGTGAAGGAGATTTTCCACCATTACAAAGACCAGAACGAGAACATCACCGGTCCCTCTACCCTAAAGTGATAGTTGAGAAGCAGATTAGACCAACGGCTGCGGCCTTAGATGATAGAGGGAGGAACAGCCAGGGCCTAGATAGGGTCCAGCCACCCCTACGGGACTCTCAGTCCACTCCGTATGGAGAGGAATTAACAACAGACCCTCACATGAATGGGCCATTAGAGGTGACCCGTAACCGAACCTTCTCCCCTATAATACCAATATCCACAATCAAGGAAAATAATTTGGCTGCACCCACCCAGGTCCATTCAGGGACATGTGAAGCTGACAGTAGCCAAAAGAGGTCTGTCTCTCCGCCTCCCACCCTACAGCTTTCACGACAAGGAGCTGTGGAGGAGAGAGAACAACAACATAGGGAGACAGAAAATAGACCCCCCTTTTCAACATTTGATAGTGACTTTACAACAGATATGGGTAATCGGATCGAAACAGCTGGTAAACTCAATAAAAGCGAGGGCAATATAAGATCAAATAAACATCATCCGAGATTCACAAAACTTACTAATGTATCTCTTCACCAGCCTATACAGGTTAGAAGCAATGTGGTGGTTTCTCAGAATGACCCGGATTTACAAATCCATGGCCTTGACCAGGAGAGTGGCACTCACCATCATCTTCTCTCTCATTCTACTGCCACAGCAGTAAAATACAGGTTACAGACTGAAGGGAGTGCCGCTGTAATGGACACAGGAACAGGAGAGCGAGACACCGCTAAAAGAGTAACGGGAAATAACAACAACATGATGATGCAGGGCCCGGTCAATGGCAATAATGCCGACTGTGGGACACAAACGACCTCATCTGACCCAAAAATTACTCTTGTTGCGGGCTCCCTAAATGTGTCAGCGGCAACCTTACATCAAAAACTAAACAACTCAAATCAAATGACTGAGAGAGAGAAAGACAAATATGTACATTTTCCAAATACCCACAAGGCCCGAAAAGGGAGAAAGATCATGGATTGGCAATTTAAATGTAACAAACCAATTTGGTTTCTGGGGGATTCCAACCTCTATCGTATGCCACCACATTGCTCAGGAGAGATTCAGATTGATAGTTATCCAGGCGCGTCGTTCTATCACTTTAATCAGATCTTGGAAAAAACCCCTCCGCATGCACTGGTGGAGCTGGTGGTGCTGTCGGTGGGTATTAATAATAGAGACCAGGACCCACATAAAACATCCATAAAACAACTTAGAATGCTCTACAGGAAGGCTCAGTCTGTTTTCCCTAATGCAAATATTTATTTCCCACTGATTAACTATTCGCACCTTCTACCTCAGGAGCAGAAATACAACTTAGACATTGTTAATGACTTCGCGTTGAAGCGTTTGCCTGTAATAAGCCGTATAGCCGAGGACCAATTCCATACGGTCACAGATAACATCCACTGGACTCAGGAAACGGCGGGGCGAATATTCAAGCATTGGTGCAGTGAATTGAAATTGGATTTTTAACTCCTATTGAGCCTAATATGGGGGATCGCCCTTCAGACTTTACTCGGGCTCACTGTAGGGAGAAACAGTCTTCCATCTTCTGTTTACAGTCTTTCATTAAGAGCAGCACCCTTGCTGGACTAAACTCTAATGCAATGAGGGGAAACCAGACTCAAAATCAGATACAACAGGGAGAACAGAATAGACTTATGCCACTAGTTACCACTTACTCACGTTCTCATCCACCATTGCATCATCAACTCAAAACAAACTTTAAGAAATACACCTCTGGTTTGATACGACTCCAAGACTGCAGAGTGATTTCAGCCCACAGGAGGAACAAGAATCTGAGAGATATGCTCGTCAGGGCCAAGTTGCCAGAACAGATGAGACGTATAAGATCGGGGAAACCCAATCATTGGGCCTTTAAACCGAAACGGTTCTTGTATAATCCTTATGGGAAAATAGGGGCACCCATCTTACAGAGAATGTCCCTAAACACGAGCAACATTGTTTATTGCATCTGTTGCGAAGAATGTTGTCTACTCTATGTGGGTGAAACAGGTCAAACTCTGTTGGAGAGGTTAAAACAACATATTTACAATATTGAGAGGAATGGACTGGACACTCCACTAGTATTGCATTTCCAAATTCACACATTACAACATCTGAGTATAACGGGATTTCAAACCTGTGCGACATGGACGGAGGGCCAGAGGAGGAGATATGAGAGATTGTGGATTTCCAGACTGCGAACTCAACATCCACGGGGCCTGAACGCAGTCTGAATTGCTCCCTTTCAATTGTATTGACAATTATTGCTGCTTTGTGAGACTCTTGACATGACAATAAAAGCTGGAGAGGTACATGCTGGGGCAAAAAAAAAGAATATTGTGTCTTCAATTGAATTTTTCTTCTTCTAATGAGAGTGATATTAGACTGGTTTGCCACAAGGGGTGAGACATGAGTGACAGTGACCAGGCAGCTGTTGCCAGTGCACCGGACTCACAACAGTGACTGTACAAGATCAATAGGCCCCTAACCTAACCTAGCCAGATGCCAGAAGCCTGGGCACCTCACCCTGTTTCACCTCTAATCATTCTGTCCCCAGAAAAGCCACTTGAGGGAGACATTTAGCTTTTGATCATGTATAAGCACCATGTAAGAGTAACCGAAGGGGGATTATCTTAGACCTCAACATAAAATCATGGATATGAACTTCTGTGTGTGGTGTTAACCCCTGGGAGCTCTAACTGGAATGTATAATGGAAGGAAACTGACTATAAGTGAGCCATTATTAAAGGAACAGGAAGCAAATAAACTTTATTTTTTTGGAAGGAGATACATACACACATGAATTTTTGTTATAGATTTAATTAAAAGGCAGCAAATAAGATAACATCTGGTACATGATAATGTACATATGAGTTGTATATGAAGTATTGAAAAAAGGAAAATAGAACTGCTTGTACCTGACTCTCCTGCCCTAAACCTAAAAAGGTTTTGGATTGGCCCTCCCTCCATGTCTCTGGCTTATTCCGACAGCACCATCAGAGGCTCCTTGATGTATGTGATACACTAATTTGAATCCTGCCAATTGTTTTTTGAAAATAAACTGGTGATTCTCCCTCCCCAGATCTGCTATCCTAACCCTAACCATTTCAATCCCCAACCCCTTTTGGTTTATTTCCCCTCCCATCCCACTCCCCTTTTCTTGAGGCTTTGGGGGCGGGACTTGGTCCCCACCCTCAAAACCTTAAATCATTGCATCTGTGCATCTCTCTCTGTGTATCCCTCTGAAGAAGCAGCATGTCCTGCGAAACGTAAGGGAGAAAAGACTGAATTGGGCCAAAACTTTAGACCTCAGCCCAGATTTCTAGCTTTAAGTTGCCAAATTTGGCTTTTGATTTTTTATCTAAATGATTTTAATCCTATACAGCTAAATAAATTGGATTTTAAATATGTCAGTATGAGGCTCTTTATCTTGCCGGCCTGCAAATTCCTCTCAGCCTAACAGAGAAGAAAAACCATTCTGAAAACAAGTGGATTAGGACGAGAAGGAATAAAAAAACTCTTTTTTGAACTTAAAAGAAAGCAATAGAGACTTCCTCCTTGTGGGATTATTCCAAGCACAAATGTGACTGTGAGTGGGAACTAACCTTTTCCATCTGAGGACAGATTTTCCACTCCAGGACTACAGAGGCCTAGAGGTTTCCATGCTTCTGGAAGAAGGCGGCTCAGGAACCCTTCAGACACATCCAGGTAGGCCTCCTACTGACTATGGCTTTTTCTAACAGGTCTGGAGCGGCCCACTTCAGCCGGACAGAGAGATTTGACACAGACACACAGACAAACACACACAATAGAAATAGGAACGGGAGGGAGCAGAGGGGGAGGGAAAAGAATAGAAATGGGATTCGATTTCCTAGACAAATTAAGCAATCTACTAATTATCAACCTCTGGATGTTCAAACTAGGCAGTTGACCAAACAATATTTTAAATTAATACAGGCAATTCATCATAAAGCAATCATAGACTCAGCTATTGCAAACAAAGATCCACCAAGAGGGATGGCAAAACAAGTGACTAAACTCACAAGTTTCATTAAACCAGCCTCACCTTCTGAGGAGGTTCAAAGGGCAGTAGAGAGAAACACTAAACAGTGGTTAGAGAACAACTTACTGGCGCTGCAAGAACATTATATTAATGTGATTACAAACTATGCCAACCTTGCCTTTAATGAAAATGCTCTTCGAATTGCAATTACTTGGGCAGGAAAAAGATACAAGGCCAGACTAACTCAATCTACTGTGGAAACTATACAGAACTTCTTCTCAGGGGAGGGAGAATCACTTGATGGGTCAGTGTATGCAGAATCATTCCCTGATAGGTCACTGGAGGGAAACTCAACATCAGACTTTGACATAGATAGTGAAGGAGATTTTCCACCATTACAAAGACCAGAACGAGAACATCACCGGTCCCTCTACCCTAAAGTGATAGTTGAGAAGCAGATTAGACCAACGGCTGCGGCCTTAGATGATAGAGGGAGGAACAGCCAGGGCCTAGATAGGGTCCAGCCACCCCTACGGGACTCTCAGTCCACTCCGTATGGAGAGGAATTAACAACAGACCCTCACATGAATGGGCCATTAGAGGTGACCCGTAACCGAACCTTCTCCCCTATAATACCAATATCCACAATCAAGGAAAATAATTTGGCTGCACCCACCCAGGTCCATTCAGGGACATGTGAAGCTGACAGTAGCCAAAAGAGGTCTGTCTCTCCGCCTCCCACCCTACAGCTTTCACGACAAGGAGCTGTGGAGGAGAGAGAACAACAACATAGGGAGACAGAAAATAGACCCCCCTTTTCAACATTTGATAGTGACTTTACAACAGATATGGGTAATCGGATCGAAACAGCTGGTAAACTCAATAAAAGCGAGGGCAATATAAGATCAAATAAACATCATCCGAGATTCACAAAACTTACTAATGTATCTCTTCACCAGCCTATACAGGTTAGAAGCAATGTGGTGGTTTCTCAGAATGACCCGGATTTACAAATCCATGGCCTTGACCAGGAGAGTGGCACTCACCATCATCTTCTCTCTCATTCTACTGCCACAGCAGTAAAATACAGGTTACAGACTGAAGGGAGTGCCGCTGTAATGGACACAGGAACAGGAGAGCGAGACACCGCTAAAAGAGTAACGGGAAATAACAACAACATGATGATGCAGGGCCCGGTCAATGGCAATAATGCCGACTGTGGGACACAAACGACCTCATCTGACCCAAAAATTACTCTTGTTGCGGGCTCCCTAAATGTGTCAGCGGCAACCTTACATCAAAAACTAAACAACTCAAATCAAATGACTGAGAGAGAGAAAGACAAATATGTACATTTTCCAAATACCCACAAGGCCCGAAAAGGGAGAAAGATCATGGATTGGCAATTTAAATGTAACAAACCAATTTGGTTTCTGGGGGATTCCAACCTCTATCGTATGCCACCACATTGCTCAGGAGAGATTCAGATTGATAGTTATCCAGGCGCGTCGTTCTATCACTTTAATCAGATCTTGGAAAAAACCCCTCCGCATGCACTGGTGGAGCTGGTGGTGCTGTCGGTGGGTATTAATAATAGAGACCAGGACCCACATAAAACATCCATAAAACAACTTAGAATGCTCTACAGGAAGGCTCAGTCTGTTTTCCCTAATGCAAATATTTATTTCCCACTGATTAACTATTCGCACCTTCTACCTCAGGAGCAGAAATACAACTTAGACATTGTTAATGACTTCGCGTTGAAGCGTTTGCCTGTAATAAGCCGTATAGCCGAGGACCAATTCCATACGGTCACAGATAACATCCACTGGACTCAGGAAACGGCGGGGCGAATATTCAAGCATTGGTGCAGTGAATTGAAATTGGATTTTTAACTCCTATTGAGCCTAATATGGGGGATCGCCCTTCAGACTTTACTCGGGCTCACTGTAGGGAGAAACAGTCTTCCATCTTCTGTTTACAGTCTTTCATTAAGAGCAGCACCCTTGCTGGACTAAACTCTAATGCAATGAGGGGAAACCAGACTCAAAATCAGATACAACAGGGAGAACAGAATAGACTTATGCCACTAGTTACCACTTACTCACGTTCTCATCCACCATTGCATCATCAACTCAAAACAAACTTTAAGAAATACACCTCTGGTTTGATACGACTCCAAGACTGCAGAGTGATTTCAGCCCACAGGAGGAACAAGAATCTGAGAGATATGCTCGTCAGGGCCAAGTTGCCAGAACAGATGAGACGTATAAGATCGGGGAAACCCAATCATTGGGCCTTTAAACCGAAACGGTTCTTGTATAATCCTTATGGGAAAATAGGGGCACCCATCTTACAGAGAATGTCCCTAAACACGAGCAACATTGTTTATTGCATCTGTTGCGAAGAATGTTGTCTACTCTATGTGGGTGAAACAGGTCAAACTCTGTTGGAGAGGTTAAAACAACATATTTACAATATTGAGAGGAATGGACTGGACACTCCACTAGTATTGCATTTCCAAATTCACACATTACAACATCTGAGTATAACGGGATTTCAAACCTGTGCGACATGGACGGAGGGCCAGAGGAGGAGATATGAGAGATTGTGGATTTCCAGACTGCGAACTCAACATCCACGGGGCCTGAACGCAGTCTGAATTGCTCCCTTTCAATTGTATTGACAATTATTGCTGCTTTGTGAGACTCTTGACATGACAATAAAAGCTGGAGAGGTACATGCTGGGGCAAAAAAAAAGAATATTGTGTCTTCAATTGAATTTTTCTTCTTCTAATGAGAGTGATATTAGACTGGTTTGCCACAAGGGGTGAGACATGAGTGACAGTGACCAGGCAGCTGTTGCCAGTGCACCGGACTCACAACAGTGACTGTACAAGATCAATAGGCCCCTAACCTAACCTAGCCAGATGCCAGAAGCCTGGGCACCTCACCCTGTTTCACCTCTAATCATTCTGTCCCCAGAAAAGCCACTTGAGGGAGACATTTAGCTTTTGATCATGTATAAGCACCATGTAAGAGTAACCGAAGGGGGATTATCTTAGACCTCAACATAAAATCATGGATATGAACTTCTGTGTGTGGTGTTAACCCCTGGGAGCTCTAACTGGAATGTATAATGGAAGGAAACTGACTATAAGTGAGCCATTATTAAAGGAACAGGAAGCAAATAAACTTTATTTTTTTGGAAGGAGATACATACACACATGAATTTTTGTTATAGATTTAATTAAAAGGCAGCAAATAAGATAACATCTGGTACATGATAATGTACATATGAGTTGTATATGAAGTATTGAAAAAAGGAAAATAGAACTGCTTGTACCTGACTCTCCTGCCCTAAACCTAAAAAGGTTTTGGATTGGCCCTCCCTCCATGTCTCTGGCTTATTCCGACAGCACCATCAGAGGCTCCTTGATGTATGTGATACACTAATTTGAATCCTGCCAATTGTTTTTTGAAAATAAACTGGTGATTCTCCCTCCCCAGATCTGCTATCCTAACCCTAACCATTTCAATCCCCAACCCCTTTTGGTTTATTTCCCCTCCCATCCCACTCCCCTTTTCTTGAGGCTTTGGGGGCGGGACTTGGTCCCCACCCTCAAAACCTTAAATCATTGCATCTGTGCATCTCTCTCTGTGTATCCCTCTGAAGAAGCAGCATGTCCTGCGAAACGTAAGGGAGAAAAGACTGAATTGGGCCAAAACTTTAGACCTCAGCCCAGATTTCTAGCTTTAAGTTGCCAAATTTGGCTTTTGATTTTTTATCTAAATGATTTTAATCCTATACAGCTAAATAAATTGGATTTTAAATATGTCAGTATGAGGCTCTTTATCTTGCCGGCCTGCAAATTCCTCTCAGCCTAACAGAGAAGAAAAACCATTCTGAAAACAAGTGGATTAGGACGAGAAGGAATAAAAAAACTCTTTTTTGAACTTAAAAGAAAGCAATAGAGACTTCCTCCTTGTGGGATTATTCCAAGCACAAATGTGACTGTGAGTGGGAACTAACCTTTTCCATCTGAGGACAGATTTTCCACTCCAGGACTACAGAGGCCTAGAGGTTTCCATGCTTCTGGAAGAAGGCGGCTCAGGAACCCTTCAGACACATCCAGGTAGGCCTCCTACTGACTATGGCTTTTTCTAACAGGTCTGGAGCGGCCCACTTCAGCCGGACAGAGAGATTTGACACAGACACACAGACAAACACACACAATAGAAATAGGAACGGGAGGGAGCAGAGGGGGAGGGAAAAGAATAGAAATGGGATTCGATTTCCTAGACAAATTAAGCAATCTACTAATTATCAACCTCTGGATGTTCAAACTAGGCAGTTGACCAAACAATATTTTAAATTAATACAGGCAATTCATCATAAAGCAATCATAGACTCAGCTATTGCAAACAAAGATCCACCAAGAGGGATGGCAAAACAAGTGACTAAACTCACAAGTTTCATTAAACCAGCCTCACCTTCTGAGGAGGTTCAAAGGGCAGTAGAGAGAAACACTAAACAGTGGTTAGAGAACAACTTACTGGCGCTGCAAGAACATTATATTAATGTGATTACAAACTATGCCAACCTTGCCTTTAATGAAAATGCTCTTCGAATTGCAATTACTTGGGCAGGAAAAAGATACAAGGCCAGACTAACTCAATCTACTGTGGAAACTATACAGAACTTCTTCTCAGGGGAGGGAGAATCACTTGATGGGTCAGTGTATGCAGAATCATTCCCTGATAGGTCACTGGAGGGAAACTCAACATCAGACTTTGACATAGATAGTGAAGGAGATTTTCCACCATTACAAAGACCAGAACGAGAACATCACCGGTCCCTCTACCCTAAAGTGATAGTTGAGAAGCAGATTAGACCAACGGCTGCGGCCTTAGATGATAGAGGGAGGAACAGCCAGGGCCTAGATAGGGTCCAGCCACCCCTACGGGACTCTCAGTCCACTCCGTATGGAGAGGAATTAACAACAGACCCTCACATGAATGGGCCATTAGAGGTGACCCGTAACCGAACCTTCTCCCCTATAATACCAATATCCACAATCAAGGAAAATAATTTGGCTGCACCCACCCAGGTCCATTCAGGGACATGTGAAGCTGACAGTAGCCAAAAGAGGTCTGTCTCTCCGCCTCCCACCCTACAGCTTTCACGACAAGGAGCTGTGGAGGAGAGAGAACAACAACATAGGGAGACAGAAAATAGACCCCCCTTTTCAACATTTGATAGTGACTTTACAACAGATATGGGTAATCGGATCGAAACAGCTGGTAAACTCAATAAAAGCGAGGGCAATATAAGATCAAATAAACATCATCCGAGATTCACAAAACTTACTAATGTATCTCTTCACCAGCCTATACAGGTTAGAAGCAATGTGGTGGTTTCTCAGAATGACCCGGATTTACAAATCCATGGCCTTGACCAGGAGAGTGGCACTCACCATCATCTTCTCTCTCATTCTACTGCCACAGCAGTAAAATACAGGTTACAGACTGAAGGGAGTGCCGCTGTAATGGACACAGGAACAGGAGAGCGAGACACCGCTAAAAGAGTAACGGGAAATAACAACAACATGATGATGCAGGGCCCGGTCAATGGCAATAATGCCGACTGTGGGACACAAACGACCTCATCTGACCCAAAAATTACTCTTGTTGCGGGCTCCCTAAATGTGTCAGCGGCAACCTTACATCAAAAACTAAACAACTCAAATCAAATGACTGAGAGAGAGAAAGACAAATATGTACATTTTCCAAATACCCACAAGGCCCGAAAAGGGAGAAAGATCATGGATTGGCAATTTAAATGTAACAAACCAATTTGGTTTCTGGGGGATTCCAACCTCTATCGTATGCCACCACATTGCTCAGGAGAGATTCAGATTGATAGTTATCCAGGCGCGTCGTTCTATCACTTTAATCAGATCTTGGAAAAAACCCCTCCGCATGCACTGGTGGAGCTGGTGGTGCTGTCGGTGGGTATTAATAATAGAGACCAGGACCCACATAAAACATCCATAAAACAACTTAGAATGCTCTACAGGAAGGCTCAGTCTGTTTTCCCTAATGCAAATATTTATTTCCCACTGATTAACTATTCGCACCTTCTACCTCAGGAGCAGAAATACAACTTAGACATTGTTAATGACTTCGCGTTGAAGCGTTTGCCTGTAATAAGCCGTATAGCCGAGGACCAATTCCATACGGTCACAGATAACATCCACTGGACTCAAGAAACGGCGGGGCGAATATTCAAGCATTGGTGCAGTGAATTGAAATTGGATTTTTAACTCCTATTGAGCCTAATATGGGGGATCGCCCTTCAGACTTTACTCGGGCTCACTGTAGGGAGAAACAGTCTTCCATCTTCTGTTTACAGTCTTTCATTAAGAGCAGCACCCTTGCTGGACTAAACTCTAATGCAATGAGGGGAAACCAGACTCAAAATCAGATACAACAGGGAGAACAGAATAGACTTATGCCACTAGTTACCACTTACTCACGTTCTCATCCACCATTGCATCATCAACTCAAAACAAACTTTAAGAAATACACCTCTGGTTTGATACGACTCCAAGACTGCAGAGTGATTTCAGCCCACAGGAGGAACAAGAATCTGAGAGATATGCTCGTCAGGGCCAAGTTGCCAGAACAGATGAGACGTATAAGATCGGGGAAACCCAATCATTGGGCCTTTAAACCGAAACGGTTCTTGTATAATCCTTATGGGAAAATAGGGGCACCCATCTTACAGAGAATGTCCCTAAACACGAGCAACATTGTTTATTGCATCTGTTGCGAAGAATGTTGTCTACTCTATGTGGGTGAAACAGGTCAAACTCTGTTGGAGAGGTTAAAACAACATATTTACAATATTGAGAGGAATGGACTGGACACTCCACTAGTATTGCATTTCCAAATTCACACATTACAACATCTGAGTATAACGGGATTTCAAACCTGTGCGACATGGACGGAGGGCCAGAGGAGGAGATATGAGAGATTGTGGATTTCCAGACTGCGAACTCAACATCCACGGGGCCTGAACGCAGTCTGAATTGCTCCCTTTCAATTGTATTGACAATTATTGCTGCTTTGTGAGACTCTTGACATGACAATAAAAGCTGGAGAGGTACATGCTGGGGCAAAAAAAAGAATATTGTGTCTTCAATTGAATTTTTCTTCTTCTAATGAGAGTGATATTAGACTGGTTTGCCACAAGGGGTGAGACATGAGTGACAGTGACCAGGCAGCTGTTGCCAGTGCACCGGACTCACAACAGTGACTGTACAAGATCAATAGGCCCCTAACCTAACCTAGCCAGATGCCAGAAGCCTGGGCACCTCACCCTGTTTCACCTCTAATCATTCTGTCCCCAGAAAAGCCACTTGAGGGAGACATTTAGCTTTTGATCATGTATAAGCACCATGTAAGAGTAACCGAAGGGGGATTATCTTAGACCTCAACATAAAATCATGGATATGAACTTCTGTGTGTGGTGTTAACCCCTGGGAGCTCTAACTGGAATGTATAATGGAAGGAAACTGACTATAAGTGAGCCATTATTAAAGGAACAGGAAGCAAATAAACTTTATTTTTTTGGAAGGAGATACATACACACATGAATTTTTGTTATAGATTTAATTAAAAGGCAGCAAATAAGATAACATCTGGTACATGATAATGTACATATGAGTTGTATATGAAGTATTGAAAAAAGGAAAATAGAACTGCTTGTACCTGACTCTCCTGCCCTAAACCTAAAAAGGTTTTGGATTGGCCCTCCCTCCATGTCTCTGGCTTATTCCGACAGCACCATCAGAGGCTCCTTGATGTATGTGATACACTAATTTGAATCCTGCCAATTGTTTTTTGAAAATAAACTGGTGATTCTCCCTCCCCAGATCTGCTATCCTAACCCTAACCATTTCAATCCCCAACCCCTTTTGGTTTATTTCCCCTCCCATCCCACTCCCCTTTTCTTGAGGCTTTGGGGGCGGGACTTGGTCCCCACCCTCAAAACCTTAAATCATTGCATCTGTGCATCTCTCTCTGTGTATCCCTCTGAAGAAGCAGCATGTCCTGCGAAACGTAAGGGAGAAAAGACTGAATTGGGCCAAAACTTTAGACCTCAGCCCAGATTTCTAGCTTTAAGTTGCCAAATTTGGCTTTTGATTTTTTATCTAAATGATTTTAATCCTATACAGCTAAATAAATTGGATTTTAAATATGTCAGTATGAGGCTCTTTATCTTGCCGGCCTGCAAATTCCTCTCAGCCTAACAGAGAAGAAAAACCATTCTGAAAACAAGTGGATTAGGACGAGAAGGAATAAAAAAACTCTTTTTTGAACTTAAAAGAAAGCAATAGAGACTTCCTCCTTGTGGGATTATTCCAAGCACAAATGTGACTGTGAGTGGGAACTAACCTTTTCCATCTGAGGACAGATTTTCCACTCCAGGACTACAGAGGCCTAGAGGTTTCCATGCTTCTGGAAGAAGGCGGCTCAGGAACCCTTCAGACACATCCAGGTAGGCCTCCTACTGACTATGGCTTTTTCTAACAGGTCTGGAGCGGCCCACTTCAGCCGGACAGAGAGATTTGACACAGACACACAGACAAACACACACAATAGAAATAGGAACGGGAGGGAGCAGAGGGGGAGGGAAAAGAATAGAAATGGGATTCGATTTCCTAGACAAATTAAGCAATCTACTAATTATCAACCTCTGGATGTTCAAACTAGGCAGTTGACCAAACAATATTTTAAATTAATACAGGCAATTCATCATAAAGCAATCATAGACTCAGCTATTGCAAACAAAGATCCACCAAGAGGGATGGCAAAACAAGTGACTAAACTCACAAGTTTCATTAAACCAGCCTCACCTTCTGAGGAGGTTCAAAGGGCAGTAGAGAGAAACACTAAACAGTGGTTAGAGAACAACTTACTGGCGCTGCAAGAACATTATATTAATGTGATTACAAACTATGCCAACCTTGCCTTTAATGAAAATGCTCTTCGAATTGCAATTACTTGGGCAGGAAAAAGATACAAGGCCAGACTAACTCAATCTACTGTGGAAACTATACAGAACTTCTTCTCAGGGGAGGGAGAATCACTTGATGGGTCAGTGTATGCAGAATCATTCCCTGATAGGTCACTGGAGGGAAACTCAACATCAGACTTTGACATAGATAGTGAAGGAGATTTTCCACCATTACAAAGACCAGAACGAGAACATCACCGGTCCCTCTACCCTAAAGTGATAGTTGAGAAGCAGATTAGACCAACGGCTGCGGCCTTAGATGATAGAGGGAGGAACAGCCAGGGCCTAGATAGGGTCCAGCCACCCCTACGGGACTCTCAGTCCACTCCGTATGGAGAGGAATTAACAACAGACCCTCACATGAATGGGCCATTAGAGGTGACCCGTAACCGAACCTTCTCCCCTATAATACCAATATCCACAATCAAGGAAAATAATTTGGCTGCACCCACCCAGGTCCATTCAGGGACATGTGAAGCTGACAGTAGCCAAAAGAGGTCTGTCTCTCCGCCTCCCACCCTACAGCTTTCACGACAAGGAGCTGTGGAGGAGAGAGAACAACAACATAGGGAGACAGAAAATAGACCCCCCTTTTCAACATTTGATAGTGACTTTACAACAGATATGGGTAATCGGATCGAAACAGCTGGTAAACTCAATAAAAGCGAGGGCAATATAAGATCAAATAAACATCATCCGAGATTCACAAAACTTACTAATGTATCTCTTCACCAGCCTATACAGGTTAGAAGCAATGTGGTGGTTTCTCAGAATGACCCGGATTTACAAATCCATGGCCTTGACCAGGAGAGTGGCACTCACCATCATCTTCTCTCTCATTCTACTGCCACAGCAGTAAAATACAGGTTACAGACTGAAGGGAGTGCCGCTGTAATGGACACAGGAACAGGAGAGCGAGACACCGCTAAAAGAGTAACGGGAAATAACAACAACATGATGATGCAGGGCCCGGTCAATGGCAATAATGCCGACTGTGGGACACAAACGACCTCATCTGACCCAAAAATTACTCTTGTTGCGGGCTCCCTAAATGTGTCAGCGGCAACCTTACATCAAAAACTAAACAACTCAAATCAAATGACTGAGAGAGAGAAAGACAAATATGTACATTTTCCAAATACCCACAAGGCCCGAAAAGGGAGAAAGATCATGGATTGGCAATTTAAATGTAACAAACCAATTTGGTTTCTGGGGGATTCCAACCTCTATCGTATGCCACCACATTGCTCAGGAGAGATTCAGATTGATAGTTATCCAGGCGCGTCGTTCTATCACTTTAATCAGATCTTGGAAAAAACCCCTCCGCATGCACTGGTGGAGCTGGTGGTGCTGTCGGTGGGTATTAATAATAGAGACCAGGACCCACATAAAACATCCATAAAACAACTTAGAATGCTCTACAGGAAGGCTCAGTCTGTTTTCCCTAATGCAAATATTTATTTCCCACTGATTAACTATTCGCACCTTCTACCTCAGGAGCAGAAATACAACTTAGACATTGTTAATGACTTCGCGTTGAAGCGTTTGCCTGTAATAAGCCGTATAGCCGAGGACCAATTCCATACGGTCACAGATAACATCCACTGGACTCAGGAAACGGCGGGGCGAATATTCAAGCATTGGTGCAGTGAATTGAAATTGGATTTTTAACTCCTATTGAGCCTAATATGGGGGATCGCCCTTCAGACTTTACTCGGGCTCACTGTAGGGAGAAACAGTCTTCCATCTTCTGTTTACAGTCTTTCATTAAGAGCAGCACCCTTGCTGGACTAAACTCTAATGCAATGAGGGGAAACCAGACTCAAAATCAGATACAACAGGGAGAACAGAATAGACTTATGCCACTAGTTACCACTTACTCACGTTCTCATCCACCATTGCATCATCAACTCAAAACAAACTTTAAGAAATACACCTCTGGTTTGATACGACTCCAAGACTGCAGAGTGATTTCAGCCCACAGGAGGAACAAGAATCTGAGAGATATGCTCGTCAGGGCCAAGTTGCCAGAACAGATGAGACGTATAAGATCGGGGAAACCCAATCATTGGGCCTTTAAACCGAAACGGTTCTTGTATAATCCTTATGGGAAAATAGGGGCACCCATCTTACAGAGAATGTCCCTAAACACGAGCAACATTGTTTATTGCATCTGTTGCGAAGAATGTTGTCTACTCTATGTGGGTGAAACAGGTCAAACTCTGTTGGAGAGGTTAAAACAACATATTTACAATATTGAGAGGAATGGACTGGACACTCCACTAGTATTGCATTTCCAAATTCACACATTACAACATCTGAGTATAACGGGATTTCAAACCTGTGCGACATGGACGGAGGGCCAGAGGAGGAGATATGAGAGATTGTGGATTTCCAGACTGCGAACTCAACATCCACGGGGCCTGAACGCAGTCTGAATTGCTCCCTTTCAATTGTATTGACAATTATTGCTGCTTTGTGAGACTCTTGACATGACAATAAAAGCTGGAGAGGTACATGCTGGGGCAAAAAAAAGAATATTGTGTCTTCAATTGAATTTTTCTTCTTCTAATGAGAGTGATATTAGACTGGTTTGCCACAAGGGGTGAGACATGAGTGACAGTGACCAGGCAGCTGTTGCCAGTGCACCGGACTCACAACAGTGACTGTACAAGATCAATAGGCCCCTAACCTAACCTAGCCAGATGCCAGAAGCCTGGGCACCTCACCCTGTTTCACCTCTAATCATTCTGTCCCCAGAAAAGCCACTTGAGGGAGACATTTAGCTTTTGATCATGTATAAGCACCATGTAAGAGTAACCGAAGGGGGATTATCTTAGACCTCAACATAAAATCATGGATATGAACTTCTGTGTGTGGTGTTAACCCCTGGGAGCTCTAACTGGAATGTATAATGGAAGGAAACTGACTATAAGTGAGCCATTATTAAAGGAACAGGAAGCAAATAAACTTTATTTTTTTGGAAGGAGATACATACACACATGAATTTTTGTTATAGATTTAATTAAAAGGCAGCAAATAAGATAACATCTGGTACATGATAATGTACATATGAGTTGTATATGAAGTATTGAAAAAAGGAAAATAGAACTGCTTGTACCTGACTCTCCTGCCCTAAACCTAAAAAGGTTTTGGATTGGCCCTCCCTCCATGTCTCTGGCTTATTCCGACAGCACCATCAGAGGCTCCTTGATGTATGTGATACACTAATTTGAATCCTGCCAATTGTTTTTTGAAAATAAACTGGTGATTCTCCCTCCCCAGATCTGCTATCCTAACCCTAACCATTTCAATCCCCAACCCCTTTTGGTTTATTTCCCCTCCCATCCCACTCCCCTTTTCTTGAGGCTTTGGGGGCGGGACTTGGTCCCCACCCTCAAAACCTTAAATCATTGCATCTGTGCATCTCTCTCTGTGTATCCCTCTGAAGAAGCAGCATGTCCTGCGAAACGTAAGGGAGAAAAGACTGAATTGGGCCAAAACTTTAGACCTCAGCCCAGATTTCTAGCTTTAAGTTGCCAAATTTGGCTTTTGATTTTTTATCTAAATGATTTTAATCCTATACAGCTAAATAAATTGGATTTTAAATATGTCAGTATGAGGCTCTTTATCTTGCCGGCCTGCAAATTCCTCTCAGCCTAACAGAGAAGAAAAACCATTCTGAAAACAAGTGGATTAGGACGAGAAGGAATAAAAAAACTCTTTTTTGAACTTAAAAGAAAGCAATAGAGACTTCCTCCTTGTGGGATTATTCCAAGCACAAATGTGACTGTGAGTGGGAACTAACCTTTTCCATCTGAGGACAGATTTTCCACTCCAGGACTACAGAGGCCTAGAGGTTTCCATGCTTCTGGAAGAAGGCGGCTCAGGAACCCTTCAGACACATCCAGGTAGGCCTCCTACTGACTATGGCTTTTTCTAACAGGTCTGGAGCGGCCCACTTCAGCCGGACAGAGAGATTTGACACAGACACACAGACAAACACACACAATAGAAATAGGAACGGGAGGGAGCAGAGGGGGAGGGAAAAGAATAGAAATGGGATTCGATTTCCTAGACAAATTAAGCAATCTACTAATTATCAACCTCTGGATGTTCAAACTAGGCAGTTGACCAAACAATATTTTAAATTAATACAGGCAATTCATCATAAAGCAATCATAGACTCAGCTATTGCAAACAAAGATCCACCAAGAGGGATGGCAAAACAAGTGACTAAACTCACAAGTTTCATTAAACCAGCCTCACCTTCTGAGGAGGTTCAAAGGGCAGTAGAGAGAAACACTAAACAGTGGTTAGAGAACAACTTACTGGCGCTGCAAGAACATTATATTAATGTGATTACAAACTATGCCAACCTTGCCTTTAATGAAAATGCTCTTCGAATTGCAATTACTTGGGCAGGAAAAAGATACAAGGCCAGACTAACTCAATCTACTGTGGAAACTATACAGAACTTCTTCTCAGGGGAGGGAGAATCACTTGATGGGTCAGTGTATGCAGAATCATTCCCTGATAGGTCACTGGAGGGAAACTCAACATCAGACTTTGACATAGATAGTGAAGGAGATTTTCCACCATTACAAAGACCAGAACGAGAACATCACCGGTCCCTCTACCCTAAAGTGATAGTTGAGAAGCAGATTAGACCAACGGCTGCGGCCTTAGATGATAGAGGGAGGAACAGCCAGGGCCTAGATAGGGTCCAGCCACCCCTACGGGACTCTCAGTCCACTCCGTATGGAGAGGAATTAACAACAGACCCTCACATGAATGGGCCATTAGAGGTGACCCGTAACCGAACCTTCTCCCCTATAATACCAATATCCACAATCAAGGAAAATAATTTGGCTGCACCCACCCAGGTCCATTCAGGGACATGTGAAGCTGACAGTAGCCAAAAGAGGTCTGTCTCTCCGCCTCCCACCCTACAGCTTTCACGACAAGGAGCTGTGGAGGAGAGAGAACAACAACATAGGGAGACAGAAAATAGACCCCCCTTTTCAACATTTGATAGTGACTTTACAACAGATATGGGTAATCGGATCGAAACAGCTGGTAAACTCAATAAAAGCGAGGGCAATATAAGATCAAATAAACATCATCCGAGATTCACAAAACTTACTAATGTATCTCTTCACCAGCCTATACAGGTTAGAAGCAATGTGGTGGTTTCTCAGAATGACCCGGATTTACAAATCCATGGCCTTGACCAGGAGAGTGGCACTCACCATCATCTTCTCTCTCATTCTACTGCCACAGCAGTAAAATACAGGTTACAGACTGAAGGGAGTGCCGCTGTAATGGACACAGGAACAGGAGAGCGAGACACCGCTAAAAGAGTAACGGGAAATAACAACAACATGATGATGCAGGGCCCGGTCAATGGCAATAATGCCGACTGTGGGACACAAACGACCTCATCTGACCCAAAAATTACTCTTGTTGCGGGCTCCCTAAATGTGTCAGCGGCAACCTTACATCAAAAACTAAACAACTCAAATCAAATGACTGAGAGAGAGAAAGACAAATATGTACATTTTCCAAATACCCACAAGGCCCGAAAAGGGAGAAAGATCATGGATTGGCAATTTAAATGTAACAAACCAATTTGGTTTCTGGGGGATTCCAACCTCTATCGTATGCCACCACATTGCTCAGGAGAGATTCAGATTGATAGTTATCCAGGCGCGTCGTTCTATCACTTTAATCAGATCTTGGAAAAAACCCCTCCGCATGCACTGGTGGAGCTGGTGGTGCTGTCGGTGGGTATTAATAATAGAGACCAGGACCCACATAAAACATCCATAAAACAACTTAGAATGCTCTACAGGAAGGCTCAGTCTGTTTTCCCTAATGCAAATATTTATTTCCCACTGATTAACTATTCGCACCTTCTACCTCAGGAGCAGAAATACAACTTAGACATTGTTAATGACTTCGCGTTGAAGCGTTTGCCTGTAATAAGCCGTATAGCCGAGGACCAATTCCATACGGTCACAGATAACATCCACTGGACTCAGGAAACGGCGGGGCGAATATTCAAGCATTGGTGCAGTGAATTGAAATTGGATTTTTAACTCCTATTGAGCCTAATATGGGGGATCGCCCTTCAGACTTTACTCGGGCTCACTGTAGGGAGAAACAGTCTTCCATCTTCTGTTTACCAGTCTTTCATTAAGAGCAGCACCCTTGCTGGACTAAACTCTAATGCAATGAGGGGAAACCAGACTCAAAATCAGATACAACAGGGAGAACAGAATAGACTTATGCCACTAGTTACCACTTACTCACGTTCTCATCCACCATTGCATCATCAACTCAAAACAAACTTTAAGAAATACACCTCTGGTTTGATACGACTCCAAGACTGCAGAGTGATTTCAGCCCACAGGAGGAACAGAATCTGAGAGATATGCTCGTCAGGGCCAAGTTGCCAGAACAGATGAGACGTATAAGATCGGGGAAACCCAATCATTGGGCCTTTAAACCGAAACGGTTCTTGTATAATCCTTATGGGAAAATAGGGGCACCCATCTTACAGAGAATGTCCCTAAACACGAGCAACATTGTTTATTGCATCTGTTGCGAAGAATGTTGTCTACTCTATGTGGGTGAAACAGGTCAAACTCTGTTGGAGAGGTTAAAACAACATATTTACAATATTGAGAGGAATGGACTGGACACTCCACTAGTATTGCATTTCCAAATTCACACATTACAACATCTGAGTATAACGGGATTTCAAACCTGTGCGACATGGACGGAGGGCCAGAGGAGGAGATATGAGAGATTGTGGATTTCCAGACTGCGAACTCAACATCCACGGGCCTGAACGCAGTCTGAATTGCTCCCTTTCAATTGTATTGACAATTATTGCTGCTTTGTGAGACTCTTGACATGACAATAAAAGCTGGAGAGGTACATGCTGGGGCAAAAAAAAAGAATATTGTGTCTTCAATTGAATTTTTCTTCTTCTAATGAGAGTGATATTAGACTGGTTTGCCACAAGGGGTGAGACATGAGTGACAGTGACCAGGCAGCTGTTGCCAGTGCACGGACTCACAACAGTGACTGTACAAGATCAATAAGGCCCCTAACCTAACCTAGCCAGATGCCAGAAGCCTGGGCACCTCACCCTGTTTCACCTCTAATCATTCTGTCCCCAGAAAAGCCACTTGAGGGAGACATTTAGCTTTTGATCATGTATAAGCACCATGTAAGAGTAACCGAAGGGGGATTATCTTAGACCTCAACATAAAATCATGGATATGAACTTCTGTGTGTGGTGTTAACCCCTGGGAGCTCTAACTGGAATGTATAATGGAAGGAAACTGACTATAAGTGAGCCATTATTAAAGGAACAGGAAGCAAATAAACTTTATTTTTTTGGAAGGAGATACATACACACATGAATTTTTGTTATAGATTTAATTAAAAGGCAGCAAATAAGATAACATCTGGTACATGATAATGTACATATGAGTTGATATGAAGTATTGAAAAAAGGAAAATAGAACTGCTTGTACCTGACTCTCCTGCCCTAAACCTAAAAAGGTTTGGATTGGCCCTCCCTCCATGTCTCTGGCTTATTCCGACAGCACCATCAGAGGCTCCTTGATGTATGTGATACACTAATTTGAATCCTGCCAATTGTTTTTTGAAAATAAACTGGTGATTCTCCCTCCCCAGATCTGCTATCCTAACCCTAACCATTTCAATCCCCAACCCCTTTTGGTTTATTTCCCCTCCCATCCCACTCCCCTTTTCTTGAGGCTTTGGGGGCGGGACTTGGTCCCCACCCTCAAAACCTTAAATCATTGCATCTGTGCATCTCTCTCTGTGTATCCCTCTGAAGAAGCAGCATGTCCTGCGAAACGTAAGGGAGAAAAGACTGAATTGGGCCAAAACTTTAGACCTCAGCCCAGATTTCTAGCTTTAAGTTGCCAATTTGGCTTTTGATTTTTTATCTAAATGATTTTAATCCTATACAGCTAAATAAAATTGGATTTTAAATATGTCAGTATGAGGCTCTTTATCTTGCCGGCCTGCAAATTCCTCTCAGCCTAACAGAGAAGAAAAACCATTCTGAAAACAAGTGGATTAGGACGAGAAGGAATAAAAAAACTCTTTTTTGAACTTAAAAGAAAGCAATAGAGACTTCCTCCTTGTGGGATTATTCCAAGCACAAATGTGACTGTGAGTGGGAACTAACCTTTTCCATCTGAGGACAGATTTTCCACTCCAGGACTACAGAGGCCTAGAGGTTTCCATGCTTCTGGAAGAAGGCGGCTCAGGAACCCTTCAGACACATCAGGTAGGCCTCCTACTGACTATGGCTTTTTCTAACAGGTCTGGAGCGGCCCACTTCAGCCGGACAGAGAGATTTGACACAGACACACAGACAAACACACACAATAGAAATAGGAACGGGAGGGAGCAGAGGGGGGAGGGAAAAGAATAGAAATGGGATTCGATTTCCTAGACAAATTAAGCAATCTACTAATTATCAACCTCTGGATGTTCAAACTAGGCAGTTGACCAAACAATATTTTAAATTAATACAGGCAATTCATCATAAAGCAATCATAGACTCAGCTATTGCAAACAAAGATCCACCAAGAGGGATGGCAAAACAAGTGACTAAACTCACAAGTTTCATTAAACCAGCCTCACCTTCTGAGGAGGTTCAAAGGGCAGTAGAGAGAAACACTAAACAGTGGTTAGAGAACAACTTACTGGCGCTGCAAGAACATTATATTAATGTGATTACAAACTATGCCAACCTTGCCTTTAATGAAATGCTCTTCGAATTGCAATTACTTGGGCAGGAAAAAGATACAAGGCCAGACTAACTCAATCTACTGTGGAAACTATACAGAACTTCTTCTCAGGGGAGGGAGAATCACTTGATGGGTCAGTGTATGCAGAATCATTCCCTGATAGGTCACTGGAGGGAAACTCAACATCAGACTTTGACATAGATAGTGAAGGAGATTTTCCACCATTACAAAGACCAGAACGAGAACATCACCGGTCCCTCTACCCTAAAGTGATAGTTGAGAAGCAGATTAGACCAACGGCTGCGGCCTTAGATGATAGAGGGAGGAACAGCCAGGGCCTAGATAGGGTCCAGCCACCCCTACGGGACTCTCAGTCCACTCCGTATGGAGAGGAATTAACAACAGACCCTCACATGAATGGGCCATTAGAGGTGACCCGTAACCGAACCTTCTCCCCTATAATACCAATATCCACAATCAAGGAAAATAATTTGGCTGCACCCACCCAGGTCCATTCAGGGACATGTGAAGCTGACAGTAGCCAAAAGAGGTCTGTCTCTCCGCCTCCCACCCTACAGCTTTCACGACAAGGAGCTGTGGAGGAGAGAGAACAACAACATAGGGAGACAGAAAATAGACCCCCCTTTTCAACATTTGATAGTGACTTTACAACAGATATGGGTAATCGGATCGAAACAGCTGGTAAACTCAATAAAAGCGAGGGCAATATAAGATCAAATAAACATCATCCGAGATTCACAAAACTTACTAATGTATCTCTTCACCAGCCTATACAGGTTAGAAGCAATGTGGTGGTTTCTCAGAATGACCCGGATTTACAAATCCATGGCCTTGACCAGGAGAGTGGCACTCACCATCATCTTCTCTCTCATTCTACTGCCACAGCAGTAAAATACAGGTTACAGACTGAAGGGAGTGCCGCTGTAATGGACACAGGAACAGGAGAGCGAGACACCGCTAAAAGAGTAACGGGAAATAACAACAACATGATGATGCAGGGCCCGGTCAATGGCAATAATGCCGACTGTGGGACACAAACGACCTCATCTGACCCAAAATTACTCTTGTTGCGGGCTCCCTAAATGTGTCAGCGGCAACCTTACATCAAAAACTAAACAACTCAAATCAATGACTGAGAGAGAGAAAGACAAATATGTACATTTTCCAAATACCCACAAGGCCCGAAAAGGGAGAAAGATCATGGATTGGCAATTTAAATGTAACAAACCAATTTGGTTTCTGGGGGATTCCAACCTCTATCGTATGCCACCACATTGCTCAGGAGAGATTCAGATTGATAGTTATCCAGGCGCGTCGTTCTATCACTTAATCAGATCTTGGAAAAAACCCCTCCGCATGCACTGGTGGAGCTGGTGGTGCTGTCGGTGGGTATTAATAATAGAGACCAGGACCCACATAAAACATCCATAAAACAACTTAGAATGCTCTACAGGAAGGCTCAGTCTGTTTTCCCTAATGCAAATATTTATTTCCACTGATTAACTATTCGCACCTTCTACCTCAGGAGCAGAAATACAACTTAGACATTGTTAATGACTTCGCGTTTGAAGCGTTTGCCTGTAATAAGCCGTATAGCCGAGGACCAATTCCATACGGTCACAGATAACATCCACTGGACTCAGGAAACGGCGGGGCGAATATTCAAGCATTGGTGCAGTGAATTGAAATTGGATTTTTAACTCCTATTGAGCCTAATATGGGGGATCGCCCTTCAGGACTTTACTCGGGCTCACTGTAGGGAGAAACAGTCTTCCATCTTCTGTTTACAGTCTTTCATTAAGAGCAGCACCCTTGCTGGACTAAACTCTAATGCAATGAGGGGAAACCAGACTCAAAATCAGATACAACAGGGAGAACAGAAA
>NC_141356.1:67860-99691 GCF_057382095.1 Aulonocara sp. 'chitande type north' Nkhata Bay | reverse complement strand
CCAGATTTCTAGCTTTAAGTTGCCAAATTTGGCTTTTGATTTTTTATCTAAATGATTTTAATCCTATACAGCTAAATAAATTGGATTTTAAATATGTCAGTATGAGGCTCTTTATCTTGCCGGCCTGCAAATTCCTCTCAGCCTAACAGAGAAGAAAAACCATTCTGAAAACAAGTGGATTAGGACGAGAAGGAATAAAAAAACTCTTTTTTGAACTTAAAAGAAAGCAATAGAGACTTCCTCCTTGTGGGATTATTCCAAGCACAAATGTGACTGTGAGTGGGAACTAACCTTTTCCATCTGAGGACAGATTTTCCACTCCAGGACTACAGAGGCCTAGAGGTTTCCATGCTTCTGGAAGAAGGCGGCTCAGGAACCCTTCAGACACATCCAGGTAGGCCTCCTACTGACTATGGCTTTTTCTAACAGGTCTGGAGCGGCCCACTTCAGCCGGACAGAGAGATTTGACACAGACACACAGACAAACACACACAATAGAAATAGGAACGGGAGGGAGCAGAGGGGGAGGGAAAAGAATAGAAATGGGATTCGATTTCCTAGACAAATTAAGCAATCTACTAATTATCAACCTCTGGATGTTCAAACTAGGCAGTTGACCAAACAATATTTTAAATTAATACAGGCAATTCATCATAAAGCAATCATAGACTCAGCTATTGCAAACAAAGATCCACCAAGAGGGATGGCAAAACAAGTGACTAAACTCACAAGTTTCATTAAACCAGCCTCACCTTCTGAGGAGGTTCAAAGGGCAGTAGAGAGAAACACTAAACAGTGGTTAGAGAACAACTTACTGGCGCTGCAAGAACATTATATTAATGTGATTACAAACTATGCCAACCTTGCCTTTAATGAAAATGCTCTTCGAATTGCAATTACTTGGGCAGGAAAAAGATACAAGGCCAGACTAACTCAATCTACTGTGGAAACTATACAGAACTTCTTCTCAGGGGAGGGAGAATCACTTGATGGGTCAGTGTATGCAGAATCATTCCCTGATAGGTCACTGGAGGGAAACTCAACATCAGACTTTGACATAGATAGTGAAGGAGATTTTCCACCATTACAAAGACCAGAACGAGAACATCACCGGTCCCTCTACCCTAAAGTGATAGTTGAGAAGCAGATTAGACCAACGGCTGCGGCCTTAGATGATAGAGGGAGGAACAGCCAGGGCCTAGATAGGGTCCAGCCACCCCTACGGGACTCTCAGTCCACTCCGTATGGAGAGGAATTAACAACAGACCCTCACATGAATGGGCCATTAGAGGTGACCCGTAACCGAACCTTCTCCCCTATAATACCAATATCCACAATCAAGGAAAATAATTTGGCTGCACCCACCCAGGTCCATTCAGGGACATGTGAAGCTGACAGTAGCCAAAAGAGGTCTGTCTCTCCGCCTCCCACCCTACAGCTTTCACGACAAGGAGCTGTGGAGGAGAGAGAACAACAACATAGGGAGACAGAAAATAGACCCCCCTTTTCAACATTTGATAGTGACTTTACAACAGATATGGGTAATCGGATCGAAACAGCTGGTAAACTCAATAAAAGCGAGGGCAATATAAGATCAAATAAACATCATCCGAGATTCACAAAACTTACTAATGTATCTCTTCACCAGCCTATACAGGTTAGAAGCAATGTGGTGGTTTCTCAGAATGACCCGGATTTACAAATCCATGGCCTTGACCAGGAGAGTGGCACTCACCATCATCTTCTCTCTCATTCTACTGCCACAGCAGTAAAATACAGGTTACAGACTGAAGGGAGTGCCGCTGTAATGGACACAGGAACAGGAGAGCGAGACACCGCTAAAAGAGTAACGGGAAATAACAACAACATGATGATGCAGGGCCCGGTCAATGGCAATAATGCCGACTGTGGGACACAAACGACCTCATCTGACCCAAAAATTACTCTTGTTGCGGGCTCCCTAAATGTGTCAGCGGCAACCTTACATCAAAAACTAAACAACTCAAATCAAATGACTGAGAGAGAGAAAGACAAATATGTACATTTTCCAAATACCCACAAGGCCCGAAAAGGGAGAAAGATCATGGATTGGCAATTTAAATGTAACAAACCAATTTGGTTTCTGGGGGATTCCAACCTCTATCGTATGCCACCACATTGCTCAGGAGAGATTCAGATTGATAGTTATCCAGGCGCGTCGTTCTATCACTTTAATCAGATCTTGGAAAAAACCCCTCCGCATGCACTGGTGGAGCTGGTGGTGCTGTCGGTGGGTATTAATAATAGAGACCAGGACCCACATAAAACATCCATAAAACAACTTAGAATGCTCTACAGGAAGGCTCAGTCTGTTTTCCCTAATGCAAATATTTATTTCCCACTGATTAACTATTCGCACCTTCTACCTCAGGAGCAGAAATACAACTTAGACATTGTTAATGACTTCGCGTTGAAGCGTTTGCCTGTAATAAGCCGTATAGCCGAGGACCAATTCCATACGGTCACAGATAACATCCACTGGACTCAGGAAACGGCGGGGCGAATATTCAAGCATTGGTGCAGTGAATTGAAATTGGATTTTTAACTCCTATTGAGCCTAATATGGGGGATCGCCCTTCAGACTTTACTCGGGCTCACTGTAGGGAGAAACAGTCTTCCATCTTCTGTTTACAGTCTTTCATTAAGAGCAGCACCCTTGCTGGACTAAACTCTAATGCAATGAGGGGAAACCAGACTCAAAATCAGATACAACAGGGAGAACAGAATAGACTTATGCCACTAGTTACCACTTACTCACGTTCTCATCCACCATTGCATCATCAACTCAAAACAAACTTTAAGAAATACACCTCTGGTTTGATACGACTCCAAGACTGCAGAGTGATTTCAGCCCACAGGAGGAACAAGAATCTGAGAGATATGCTCGTCAGGGCCAAGTTGCCAGAACAGATGAGACGTATAAGATCGGGGAAACCCAATCATTGGGCCTTTAAACCGAAACGGTTCTTGTATAATCCTTATGGGAAAATAGGGGCACCCATCTTACAGAGAATGTCCCTAAACACGAGCAACATTGTTTATTGCATCTGTTGCGAAGAATGTTGTCTACTCTATGTGGGTGAAACAGGTCAAACTCTGTTGGAGAGGTTAAAACAACATATTTACAATATTGAGAGGAATGGACTGGACACTCCACTAGTATTGCATTTCCAAATTCACACATTACAACATCTGAGTATAACGGGATTTCAAACCTGTGCGACATGGACGGAGGGCCAGAGGAGGAGATATGAGAGATTGTGGATTTCCAGACTGCGAACTCAACATCCACGGGGCCTGAACGCAGTCTGAATTGCTCCCTTTCAATTGTATTGACAATTATTGCTGCTTTGTGAGACTCTTGACATGACAATAAAAGCTGGAGAGGTACATGCTGGGGCAAAAAAAAGAATATTGTGTCTTCAATTGAATTTTTCTTCTTCTAATGAGAGTGATATTAGACTGGTTTGCCACAAGGGGTGAGACATGAGTGACAGTGACCAGGCAGCTGTTGCCAGTGCACCGGACTCACAACAGTGACTGTACAAGATCAATAGGCCCCTAACCTAACCTAGCCAGATGCCAGAAGCCTGGGCACCTCACCCTGTTTCACCTCTAATCATTCTGTCCCCAGAAAAGCCACTTGAGGGAGACATTTAGCTTTTGATCATGTATAAGCACCATGTAAGAGTAACCGAAGGGGGATTATCTTAGACCTCAACATAAAATCATGGATATGAACTTCTGTGTGTGGTGTTAACCCCTGGGAGCTCTAACTGGAATGTATAATGGAAGGAAACTGACTATAAGTGAGCCATTATTAAAGGAACAGGAAGCAAATAAACTTTATTTTTTTGGAAGGAGATACATACACACATGAATTTTTGTTATAGATTTAATTAAAAGGCAGCAAATAAGATAACATCTGGTACATGATAATGTACATATGAGTTGTATATGAAGTATTGAAAAAAGGAAAATAGAACTGCTTGTACCTGACTCTCCTGCCCTAAACCTAAAAAGGTTTTGGATTGGCCCTCCCTCCATGTCTCTGGCTTATTCCGACAGCACCATCAGAGGCTCCTTGATGTATGTGATACACTAATTTGAATCCTGCCAATTGTTTTTTGAAAATAAACTGGTGATTCTCCCTCCCCAGATCTGCTATCCTAACCCTAACCATTTCAATCCCCAACCCCTTTTGGTTTATTTCCCCTCCCATCCCACTCCCCTTTTCTTGAGGCTTTGGGGGCGGGACTTGGTCCCCACCCTCAAAACCTTAAATCATTGCATCTGTGCATCTCTCTCTGTGTATCCCTCTGAAGAAGCAGCATGTCCTGCGAAACGTAAGGGAGAAAAGACTGAATTGGGCCAAAACTTTAGACCTCAGCCCAGATTTCTAGCTTTAAGTTGCCAAATTTGGCTTTTGATTTTTTATCTAAATGATTTTAATCCTATACAGCTAAATAAATTGGATTTTAAATATGTCAGTATGAGGCTCTTTATCTTGCCGGCCTGCAAATTCCTCTCAGCCTAACAGAGAAGAAAAACCATTCTGAAAACAAGTGGATTAGGACGAGAAGGAATAAAAAAACTCTTTTT
This sequence comes from Aulonocara sp. 'chitande type north' Nkhata Bay, assembly GCF_057382095.1. Taxonomy (NCBI): domain Eukaryota; kingdom Metazoa; phylum Chordata; class Actinopteri; order Cichliformes; family Cichlidae; genus Aulonocara; species Aulonocara sp. 'chitande type north' Nkhata Bay. The sequence goes on along the minus strand of NC_141356.1, from coordinate 95,050 downwards.
TGAACTTAAAAGAAAGCAATAGAGACTTCCTCCTTGTGGGATTATTCCAAGCACAAATGTGACTGTGAGTGGGAACTAACCTTTTCCATCTGAGGACAGATTTTCCACTCCAGGACTACAGAGGCCTAGAGGTTTCCATGCTTCTGGAAGAAGGCGGCTCAGGAACCCTTCAGACACATCCAGGTAGGCCTCCTACTGACTATGGCTTTTTCTAACAGGTCTGGAGCGGCCCACTTCAGCCGGACAGAGAGATTTGACACAGACACACAGACAAACACACACAATAGAAATAGGAACGGGAGGGAGCAGAGGGGGAGGGAAAAGAATAGAAATGGGATTCGATTTCCTAGACAAATTAAGCAATCTACTAATTATCAACCTCTGGATGTTCAAACTAGGCAGTTGACCAAACAATATTTTAAATTAATACAGGCAATTCATCATAAAGCAATCATAGACTCAGCTATTGCAAACAAAGATCCACCAAGAGGGATGGCAAAACAAGTGACTAAACTCACAAGTTTCATTAAACCAGCCTCACCTTCTGAGGAGGTTCAAAGGGCAGTAGAGAGAAACACTAAACAGTGGTTAGAGAACAACTTACTGGCGCTGCAAGAACATTATATTAATGTGATTACAAACTATGCCAACCTTGCCTTTAATGAAAATGCTCTTCGAATTGCAATTACTTGGGCAGGAAAAAGATACAAGGCCAGACTAACTCAATCTACTGTGGAAACTATACAGAACTTCTTCTCAGGGGAGGGAGAATCACTTGATGGGTCAGTGTATGCAGAATCATTCCCTGATAGGTCACTGGAGGGAAACTCAACATCAGACTTTGACATAGATAGTGAAGGAGATTTTCCACCATTACAAAGACCAGAACGAGAACATCACCGGTCCCTCTACCCTAAAGTGATAGTTGAGAAGCAGATTAGACCAACGGCTGCGGCCTTAGATGATAGAGGGAGGAACAGCCAGGGCCTAGATAGGGTCCAGCCACCCCTACGGGACTCTCAGTCCACTCCGTATGGAGAGGAATTAACAACAGACCCTCACATGAATGGGCCATTAGAGGTGACCCGTAACCGAACCTTCTCCCCTATAATACCAATATCCACAATCAAGGAAAATAATTTGGCTGCACCCACCCAGGTCCATTCAGGGACATGTGAAGCTGACAGTAGCCAAAAGAGGTCTGTCTCTCCGCCTCCCACCCTACAGCTTTCACGACAAGGAGCTGTGGAGGAGAGAGAACAACAACATAGGGAGACAGAAAATAGACCCCCCTTTTCAACATTTGATAGTGACTTTACAACAGATATGGGTAATCGGATCGAAACAGCTGGTAAACTCAATAAAAGCGAGGGCAATATAAGATCAAATAAACATCATCCGAGATTCACAAAACTTACTAATGTATCTCTTCACCAGCCTATACAGGTTAGAAGCAATGTGGTGGTTTCTCAGAATGACCCGGATTTACAAATCCATGGCCTTGACCAGGAGAGTGGCACTCACCATCATCTTCTCTCTCATTCTACTGCCACAGCAGTAAAATACAGGTTACAGACTGAAGGGAGTGCCGCTGTAATGGACACAGGAACAGGAGAGCGAGACACCGCTAAAAGAGTAACGGGAAATAACAACAACATGATGATGCAGGGCCCGGTCAATGGCAATAATGCCGACTGTGGGACACAAACGACCTCATCTGACCCAAAAATTACTCTTGTTGCGGGCTCCCTAAATGTGTCAGCGGCAACCTTACATCAAAAACTAAACAACTCAAATCAAATGACTGAGAGAGAGAAAGACAAATATGTACATTTTCCAAATACCCACAAGGCCCGAAAAGGGAGAAAGATCATGGATTGGCAATTTAAATGTAACAAACCAATTTGGTTTCTGGGGGATTCCAACCTCTATCGTATGCCACCACATTGCTCAGGAGAGATTCAGATTGATAGTTATCCAGGCGCGTCGTTCTATCACTTTAATCAGATCTTGGAAAAAACCCCTCCGCATGCACTGGTGGAGCTGGTGGTGCTGTCGGTGGGTATTAATAATAGAGACCAGGACCCACATAAAACATCCATAAAACAACTTAGAATGCTCTACAGGAAGGCTCAGTCTGTTTTCCCTAATGCAAATATTTATTTCCCACTGATTAACTATTCGCACCTTCTACCTCAGGAGCAGAAATACAACTTAGACATTGTTAATGACTTCGCGTTGAAGCGTTTGCCTGTAATAAGCCGTATAGCCGAGGACCAATTCCATACGGTCACAGATAACATCCACTGGACTCAGGAAACGGCGGGGCGAATATTCAAGCATTGGTGCAGTGAATTGAAATTGGATTTTTAACTCCTATTGAGCCTAATATGGGGGATCGCCCTTCAGACTTTACTCGGGCTCACTGTAGGGAGAAACAGTCTTCCATCTTCTGTTTACAGTCTTTCATTAAGAGCAGCACCCTTGCTGGACTAAACTCTAATGCAATGAGGGGAAACCAGACTCAAAATCAGATACAACAGGGAGAACAGAATAGACTTATGCCACTAGTTACCACTTACTCACGTTCTCATCCACCATTGCATCATCAACTCAAAACAAACTTTAAGAAATACACCTCTGGTTTGATACGACTCCAAGACTGCAGAGTGATTTCAGCCCACAGGAGGAACAAGAATCTGAGAGATATGCTCGTCAGGGCCAAGTTGCCAGAACAGATGAGACGTATAAGATCGGGGAAACCCAATCATTGGGCCTTTAAACCGAAACGGTTCTTGTATAATCCTTATGGGAAAATAGGGGCACCCATCTTACAGAGAATGTCCCTAAACACGAGCAACATTGTTTATTGCATCTGTTGCGAAGAATGTTGTCTACTCTATGTGGGTGAAACAGGTCAAACTCTGTTGGAGAGGTTAAAACAACATATTTACAATATTGAGAGGAATGGACTGGACACTCCACTAGTATTGCATTTCCAAATTCACACATTACAACATCTGAGTATAACGGGATTTCAAACCTGTGCGACATGGACGGAGGGCCAGAGGAGGAGATATGAGAGATTGTGGATTTCCAGACTGCGAACTCAACATCCACGGGGCCTGAACGCAGTCTGAATTGCTCCCTTTCAATTGTATTGACAATTATTGCTGCTTTGTGAGACTCTTGACATGACAATAAAAGCTGGAGAGGTACATGCTGGGGCAAAAAAAAGAATATTGTGTCTTCAATTGAATTTTTCTTCTTCTAATGAGAGTGATATTAGACTGGTTTGCCACAAGGGGTGAGACATGAGTGACAGTGACCAGGCAGCTGTTGCCAGTGCACCGGACTCACAACAGTGACTGTACAAGATCAATAGGCCCCTAACCTAACCTAGCCAGATGCCAGAAGCCTGGGCACCTCACCCTGTTTCACCTCTAATCATTCTGTCCCCAGAAAAGCCACTTGAGGGAGACATTTAGCTTTTGATCATGTATAAGCACCATGTAAGAGTAACCGAAGGGGGATTATCTTAGACCTCAACATAAAATCATGGATATGAACTTCTGTGTGTGGTGTTAACCCCTGGGAGCTCTAACTGGAATGTATAATGGAAGGAAACTGACTATAAGTGAGCCATTATTAAAGGAACAGGAAGCAAATAAACTTTATTTTTTTGGAAGGAGATACATACACACATGAATTTTTGTTATAGATTTAATTAAAAGGCAGCAAATAAGATAACATCTGGTACATGATAATGTACATATGAGTTGTATATGAAGTATTGAAAAAAGGAAAATAGAACTGCTTGTACCTGACTCTCCTGCCCTAAACCTAAAAAGGTTTTGGATTGGCCCTCCCTCCATGTCTCTGGCTTATTCCGACAGCACCATCAGAGGCTCCTTGATGTATGTGATACACTAATTTGAATCCTGCCAATTGTTTTTTGAAAATAAACTGGTGATTCTCCCTCCCCAGATCTGCTATCCTAACCCTAACCATTTCAATCCCCAACCCCTTTTGGTTTATTTCCCCTCCCATCCCACTCCCCTTTTCTTGAGGCTTTGGGGGCGGGACTTGGTCCCCACCCTCAAAACCTTAAATCATTGCATCTGTGCATCTCTCTCTGTGTATCCCTCTGAAGAAGCAGCATGTCCTGCGAAACGTAAGGGAGAAAAGACTGAATTGGGCCAAAACTTTAGACCTCAGCCCAGATTTCTAGCTTTAAGTTGCCAAATTTGGCTTTTGATTTTTTATCTAAATGATTTTAATCCTATACAGCTAAATAAATTGGATTTTAAATATGTCAGTATGAGGCTCTTTATCTTGCCGGCCTGCAAATTCCTCTCAGCCTAACAGAGAAGAAAAACCATTCTGAAAACAAGTGGATTAGGACGAGAAGGAATAAAAAAACTCTTTTTTGAACTTAAAAGAAAGCAATAGAGACTTCCTCCTTGTGGGATTATTCCAAGCACAAATGTGACTGTGAGTGGGAACTAACCTTTTCCATCTGAGGACAGATTTTCCACTCCAGGACTACAGAGGCCTAGAGGTTTCCATGCTTCTGGAAGAAGGCGGCTCAGGAACCCTTCAGACACATCCAGGTAGGCCTCCTACTGACTATGGCTTTTTCTAACAGGTCTGGAGCGGCCCACTTCAGCCGGACAGAGAGATTTGACACAGACACACAGACAAACACACACAATAGAAATAGGAACGGGAGGGAGCAGAGGGGGAGGGAAAAGAATAGAAATGGGATTCGATTTCCTAGACAAATTAAGCAATCTACTAATTATCAACCTCTGGATGTTCAAACTAGGCAGTTGACCAAACAATATTTTAAATTAATACAGGCAATTCATCATAAAGCAATCATAGACTCAGCTATTGCAAACAAAGATCCACCAAGAGGGATGGCAAAACAAGTGACTAAACTCACAAGTTTCATTAAACCAGCCTCACCTTCTGAGGAGGTTCAAAGGGCAGTAGAGAGAAACACTAAACAGTGGTTAGAGAACAACTTACTGGCGCTGCAAGAACATTATATTAATGTGATTACAAACTATGCCAACCTTGCCTTTAATGAAAATGCTCTTCGAATTGCAATTACTTGGGCAGGAAAAAGATACAAGGCCAGACTAACTCAATCTACTGTGGAAACTATACAGAACTTCTTCTCAGGGGAGGGAGAATCACTTGATGGGTCAGTGTATGCAGAATCATTCCCTGATAGGTCACTGGAGGGAAACTCAACATCAGACTTTGACATAGATAGTGAAGGAGATTTTCCACCATTACAAAGACCAGAACGAGAACATCACCGGTCCCTCTACCCTAAAGTGATAGTTGAGAAGCAGATTAGACCAACGGCTGCGGCCTTAGATGATAGAGGGAGGAACAGCCAGGGCCTAGATAGGGTCCAGCCACCCCTACGGGACTCTCAGTCCACTCCGTATGGAGAGGAATTAACAACAGACCCTCACATGAATGGGCCATTAGAGGTGACCCGTAACCGAACCTTCTCCCCTATAATACCAATATCCACAATCAAGGAAAATAATTTGGCTGCACCCACCCAGGTCCATTCAGGGACATGTGAAGCTGACAGTAGCCAAAAGAGGTCTGTCTCTCCGCCTCCCACCCTACAGCTTTCACGACAAGGAGCTGTGGAGGAGAGAGAACAACAACATAGGGAGACAGAAAATAGACCCCCCTTTTCAACATTTGATAGTGACTTTACAACAGATATGGGTAATCGGATCGAAACAGCTGGTAAACTCAATAAAAGCGAGGGCAATATAAGATCAAATAAACATCATCCGAGATTCACAAAACTTACTAATGTATCTCTTCACCAGCCTATACAGGTTAGAAGCAATGTGGTGGTTTCTCAGAATGACCCGGATTTACAAATCCATGGCCTTGACCAGGAGAGTGGCACTCACCATCATCTTCTCTCTCATTCTACTGCCACAGCAGTAAAATACAGGTTACAGACTGAAGGGAGTGCCGCTGTAATGGACACAGGAACAGGAGAGCGAGACACCGCTAAAAGAGTAACGGGAAATAACAACAACATGATGATGCAGGGCCCGGTCAATGGCAATAATGCCGACTGTGGGACACAAACGACCTCATCTGACCCAAAAATTACTCTTGTTGCGGGCTCCCTAAATGTGTCAGCGGCAACCTTACATCAAAAACTAAACAACTCAAATCAAATGACTGAGAGAGAGAAAGACAAATATGTACATTTTCCAAATACCCACAAGGCCCGAAAAGGGAGAAAGATCATGGATTGGCAATTTAAATGTAACAAACCAATTTGGTTTCTGGGGGATTCCAACCTCTATCGTATGCCACCACATTGCTCAGGAGAGATTCAGATTGATAGTTATCCAGGCGCGTCGTTCTATCACTTTAATCAGATCTTGGAAAAAACCCCTCCGCATGCACTGGTGGAGCTGGTGGTGCTGTCGGTGGGTATTAATAATAGAGACCAGGACCCACATAAAACATCCATAAAACAACTTAGAATGCTCTACAGGAAGGCTCAGTCTGTTTTCCCTAATGCAAATATTTATTTCCCACTGATTAACTATTCGCACCTTCTACCTCAGGAGCAGAAATACAACTTAGACATTGTTAATGACTTCGCGTTGAAGCGTTTGCCTGTAATAAGCCGTATAGCCGAGGACCAATTCCATACGGTCACAGATAACATCCACTGGACTCAGGAAACGGCGGGGCGAATATTCAAGCATTGGTGCAGTGAATTGAAATTGGATTTTTAACTCCTATTGAGCCTAATATGGGGGATCGCCCTTCAGACTTTACTCGGGCTCACTGTAGGGAGAAACAGTCTTCCATCTTCTGTTTACAGTCTTTCATTAAGAGCAGCACCCTTGCTGGACTAAACTCTAATGCAATGAGGGGAAACCAGACTCAAAATCAGATACAACAGGGAGAACAGAATAGACTTATGCCACTAGTTACCACTTACTCACGTTCTCATCCACCATTGCATCATCAACTCAAAACAAACTTTAAGAAATACACCTCTGGTTTGATACGACTCCAAGACTGCAGAGTGATTTCAGCCCACAGGAGGAACAAGAATCTGAGAGATATGCTCGTCAGGGCCAAGTTGCCAGAACAGATGAGACGTATAAGATCGGGGAAACCCAATCATTGGGCCTTTAAACCGAAACGGTTCTTGTATAATCCTTATGGGAAAATAGGGGCACCCATCTTACAGAGAATGTCCCTAAACACGAGCAACATTGTTTATTGCATCTGTTGCGAAGAATGTTGTCTACTCTATGTGGGTGAAACAGGTCAAACTCTGTTGGAGAGGTTAAAACAACATATTTACAATATTGAGAGGAATGGACTGGACACTCCACTAGTATTGCATTTCCAAATTCACACATTACAACATCTGAGTATAACGGGATTTCAAACCTGTGCGACATGGACGGAGGGCCAGAGGAGGAGATATGAGAGATTGTGGATTTCCAGACTGCGAACTCAACATCCACGGGGCCTGAACGCAGTCTGAATTGCTCCCTTTCAATTGTATTGACAATTATTGCTGCTTTGTGAGACTCTTGACATGACAATAAAAGCTGGAGAGGTACATGCTGGGGCAAAAAAAAAAAAAAAAAAAAAAAAAAAAAAAAAAAAAAAAAAAAAAAAGAATATTGTGTCTTCAATTGAATTTTTCTTCTTCTAATGAGAGTGATATTAGACTGGTTTGCCACAAGGGGTGAGACATGAGTGACAGTGACCAGGCAGCTGTTGCCAGTGCACCGGACTCACAACAGTGACTGTACAAGATCAATAGGCCCCTAACCTAACCCTAACCCTAACCCTAACCCTTTGCCAGTGCACCGGACTCACAACAGTGACTGTACAAGATCAATAGGCCCCTAACCTAACCTAGCCAGATGCCAGAAGCCTGGGCACCTCACCCTGTTTCACCTCTAATCATTCTGTCCCCAGAAAAGCCACTTGAGGGAGACATTTAGCTTTTGATCATGTATAAGCACCATGTAAGAGTAACCGAAGGGGGATTATCTTAGACCTCAACATAAAATCATGGATATGAACTTCTGTGTGTGGTGTTAACCCCTGGGAGCTCTAACTGGAATGTATAATGGAAGGAAACTGACTATAAGTGAGCCATTATTAAAGGAACAGGAAGCAAATAAACTTTATTTTTTTGGAAGGAGATACATACACACATGAATTTTTGTTATAGATTTAATTAAAAGGCAGCAAATAAGATAACATCTGGTACATGATAATGTACATATGAGTTGTATATGAAGTATTGAAAAAAGGAAAATAGAACTGCTTGTACCTGACTCTCCTGCCCTAAACCTAAAAAGGTTTTGGATTGGCCCTCCCTCCATGTCTCTGGCTTATTCCGACAGCACCATCAGAGGCTCCTTGATGTATGTGATACACTAATTTGAATCCTGCCAATTGTTTTTTGAAAATAAACTGGTGATTCTCCCTCCCCAGATCTGCTATCCTAACCCTAACCATTTCAATCCCCAACCCCTTTTGGTTTATTTCCCCTCCCATCCCACTCCCCTTTTCTTGAGGCTTTGGGGGCGGGACTTGGTCCCCACCCTCAAAACCTTAAATCATTGCATCTGTGCATCTCTCTCTGTGTATCCCTCTGAAGAAGCAGCATGTCCTGCGAAACGTAAGGGAGAAAAGACTGAATTGGGCCAAAACTTTAGACCTCAGCCCAGATTTCTAGCTTTAAGTTGCCAAATTTGGCTTTTGATTTTTTATCTAAATGATTTTAATCCTATACAGCTAAATAAATTGGATTTTAAATATGTCAGTATGAGGCTCTTTATCTTGCCGGCCTGCAAATTCCTCTCAGCCTAACAGAGAAGAAAAACCATTCTGAAAACAAGTGGATTAGGACGAGAAGGAATAAAAAAACTCTTTTTTGAACTTAAAAGAAAGCAATAGAGACTTCCTCCTTGTGGGATTATTCCAAGCACAAATGTGACTGTGAGTGGGAACTAACCTTTTCCATCTGAGGACAGATTTTCCACTCCAGGACTACAGAGGCCTAGAGGTTTCCATGCTTCTGGAAGAAGGCGGCTCAGGAACCCTTCAGACACATCCAGGTAGGCCTCCTACTGACTATGGCTTTTTCTAACAGGTCTGGAGCGGCCCACTTCAGCCGGACAGAGAGATTTGACACAGACACACAGACAAACACACACAATAGAAATAGGAACGGGAGGGAGCAGAGGGGGAGGGAAAAGAATAGAAATGGGATTCGATTTCCTAGACAAATTAAGCAATCTACTAATTATCAACCTCTGGATGTTCAAACTAGGCAGTTGACCAAACAATATTTTAAATTAATACAGGCAATTCATCATAAAGCAATCATAGACTCAGCTATTGCAAACAAAGATCCACCAAGAGGGATGGCAAAACAAGTGACTAAACTCACAAGTTTCATTAAACCAGCCTCACCTTCTGAGGAGGTTCAAAGGGCAGTAGAGAGAAACACTAAACAGTGGTTAGAGAACAACTTACTGGCGCTGCAAGAACATTATATTAATGTGATTACAAACTATGCCAACCTTGCCTTTAATGAAAATGCTCTTCGAATTGCAATTACTTGGGCAGGAAAAAGATACAAGGCCAGACTAACTCAATCTACTGTGGAAACTATACAGAACTTCTTCTCAGGGGAGGGAGAATCACTTGATGGGTCAGTGTATGCAGAATCATTCCCTGATAGGTCACTGGAGGGAAACTCAACATCAGACTTTGACATAGATAGTGAAGGAGATTTTCCACCATTACAAAGACCAGAACGAGAACATCACCGGTCCCTCTACCCTAAAGTGATAGTTGAGAAGCAGATTAGACCAACGGCTGCGGCCTTAGATGATAGAGGGAGGAACAGCCAGGGCCTAGATAGGGTCCAGCCACCCCTACGGGACTCTCAGTCCACTCCGTATGGAGAGGAATTAACAACAGACCCTCACATGAATGGGCCATTAGAGGTGACCCGTAACCGAACCTTCTCCCCTATAATACCAATATCCACAATCAAGGAAAATAATTTGGCTGCACCCACCCAGGTCCATTCAGGGACATGTGAAGCTGACAGTAGCCAAAAGAGGTCTGTCTCTCCGCCTCCCACCCTACAGCTTTCACGACAAGGAGCTGTGGAGGAGAGAGAACAACAACATAGGGAGACAGAAAATAGACCCCCCTTTTCAACATTTGATAGTGACTTTACAACAGATATGGGTAATCGGATCGAAACAGCTGGTAAACTCAATAAAAGCGAGGGCAATATAAGATCAAATAAACATCATCCGAGATTCACAAAACTTACTAATGTATCTCTTCACCAGCCTATACAGGTTAGAAGCAATGTGGTGGTTTCTCAGAATGACCCGGATTTACAAATCCATGGCCTTGACCAGGAGAGTGGCACTCACCATCATCTTCTCTCTCATTCTACTGCCACAGCAGTAAAATACAGGTTACAGACTGAAGGGAGTGCCGCTGTAATGGACACAGGAACAGGAGAGCGAGACACCGCTAAAAGAGTAACGGGAAATAACAACAACATGATGATGCAGGGCCCGGTCAATGGCAATAATGCCGACTGTGGGACACAAACGACCTCATCTGACCCAAAAATTACTCTTGTTGCGGGCTCCCTAAATGTGTCAGCGGCAACCTTACATCAAAAACTAAACAACTCAAATCAAATGACTGAGAGAGAGAAAGACAAATATGTACATTTTCCAAATACCCACAAGGCCCGAAAAGGGAGAAAGATCATGGATTGGCAATTTAAATGTAACAAACCAATTTGGTTTCTGGGGGATTCCAACCTCTATCGTATGCCACCACATTGCTCAGGAGAGATTCAGATTGATAGTTATCCAGGCGCGTCGTTCTATCACTTTAATCAGATCTTGGAAAAAACCCCTCCGCATGCACTGGTGGAGCTGGTGGTGCTGTCGGTGGGTATTAATAATAGAGACCAGGACCCACATAAAACATCCATAAAACAACTTAGAATGCTCTACAGGAAGGCTCAGTCTGTTTTCCCTAATGCAAATATTTATTTCCCACTGATTAACTATTCGCACCTTCTACCTCAGGAGCAGAAATACAACTTAGACATTGTTAATGACTTCGCGTTGAAGCGTTTGCCTGTAATAAGCCGTATAGCCGAGGACCAATTCCATACGGTCACAGATAACATCCACTGGACTCAGGAAACGGCGGGGCGAATATTCAAGCATTGGTGCAGTGAATTGAAATTGGATTTTTAACTCCTATTGAGCCTAATATGGGGGATCGCCCTTCAGACTTTACTCGGGCTCACTGTAGGGAGAAACAGTCTTCCATCTTCTGTTTACAGTCTTTCATTAAGAGCAGCACCCTTGCTGGACTAAACTCTAATGCAATGAGGGGAAACCAGACTCAAAATCAGATACAACAGGGAGAACAGAATAGACTTATGCCACTAGTTACCACTTACTCACGTTCTCATCCACCATTGCATCATCAACTCAAAACAAACTTTAAGAAATACACCTCTGGTTTGATACGACTCCAAGACTGCAGAGTGATTTCAGCCCACAGGAGGAACAAGAATCTGAGAGATATGCTCGTCAGGGCCAAGTTGCCAGAACAGATGAGACGTATAAGATCGGGGAAACCCAATCATTGGGCCTTTAAACCGAAACGGTTCTTGTATAATCCTTATGGGAAAATAGGGGCACCCATCTTACAGAGAATGTCCCTAAACACGAGCAACATTGTTTATTGCATCTGTTGCGAAGAATGTTGTCTACTCTATGTGGGTGAAACAGGTCAAACTCTGTTGGAGAGGTTAAAACAACATATTTACAATATTGAGAGGAATGGACTGGACACTCCACTAGTATTGCATTTCCAAATTCACACATTACAACATCTGAGTATAACGGGATTTCAAACCTGTGCGACATGGACGGAGGGCCAGAGGAGGAGATATGAGAGATTGTGGATTTCCAGACTGCGAACTCAACATCCACGGGGCCTGAACGCAGTCTGAATTGCTCCCTTTCAATTGTATTGACAATTATTGCTGCTTTGTGAGACTCTTGACATGACAATAAAAGCTGGAGAGGTACATGCTGGGGCAAAAAAAAAAAAAAAAAAAAGAATATTGTGTCTTCAATTGAATTTTTCTTCTTCTAATGAGAGTGATATTAGACTGGTTTGCCACAAGGGGTGAGACATGAGTGACAGTGACCAGGCAGCTGTTGCCAGTGCACCGGACTCACAACAGTGACTGTACAAGATCAATAGGCCCCTAACCTAACCTAGCCAGATGCCAGAAGCCTGGGCACCTCACCCTGTTTCACCTCTAATCATTCTGTCCCCAGAAAAGCCACTTGAGGGAGACATTTAGCTTTTGATCATGTATAAGCACCATGTAAGAGTAACCGAAGGGGGATTATCTTAGACCTCAACATAAAATCATGGATATGAACTTCTGTGTGTGGTGTTAACCCCTGGGAGCTCTAACTGGAATGTATAATGGAAGGAAACTGACTATAAGTGAGCCATTATTAAAGGAACAGGAAGCAAATAAACTTTATTTTTTTGGAAGGAGATACATACACACATGAATTTTTGTTATAGATTTAATTAAAAGGCAGCAAATAAGATAACATCTGGTACATGATAATGTACATATGAGTTGTATATGAAGTATTGAAAAAAGGAAAATAGAACTGCTTGTACCTGACTCTCCTGCCCTAAACCTAAAAAGGTTTTGGATTGGCCCTCCCTCCATGTCTCTGGCTTATTCCGACAGCACCATCAGAGGCTCCTTGATGTATGTGATACACTAATTTGAATCCTGCCAATTGTTTTTTGAAAATAAACTGGTGATTCTCCCTCCCCAGATCTGCTATCCTAACCCTAACCATTTCAATCCCCAACCCCTTTTGGTTTATTTCCCCTCCCATCCCACTCCCCTTTTCTTGAGGCTTTGGGGGCGGGACTTGGTCCCCACCCTCAAAACCTTAAATCATTGCATCTGTGCATCTCTCTCTGTGTATCCCTCTGAAGAAGCAGCATGTCCTGCGAAACGTAAGGGAGAAAAGACTGAATTGGGCCAAAACTTTAGACCTCAGCCCAGATTTCTAGCTTTAAGTTGCCAAATTTGGCTTTTGATTTTTTATCTAAATGATTTTAATCCTATACAGCTAAATAAATTGGATTTTAAATATGTCAGTATGAGGCTCTTTATCTTGCCGGCCTGCAAATTCCTCTCAGCCTAACAGAGAAGAAAAACCATTCTGAAAACAAGTGGATTAGGACGAGAAGGAATAAAAAAACTCTTTTTTGAACTTAAAAGAAAGCAATAGAGACTTCCTCCTTGTGGGATTATTCCAAGCACAAATGTGACTGTGAGTGGGAACTAACCTTTTCCATCTGAGGACAGATTTTCCACTCCAGGACTACAGAGGCCTAGAGGTTTCCATGCTTCTGGAAGAAGGCGGCTCAGGAACCCTTCAGACACATCCAGGTAGGCCTCCTACTGACTATGGCTTTTTCTAACAGGTCTGGAGCGGCCCACTTCAGCCGGACAGAGAGATTTGACACAGACACACAGACAAACACACACAATAGAAATAGGAACGGGAGGGAGCAGAGGGGGAGGGAAAAGAATAGAAATGGGATTCGATTTCCTAGACAAATTAAGCAATCTACTAATTATCAACCTCTGGATGTTCAAACTAGGCAGTTGACCAAACAATATTTTAAATTAATACAGGCAATTCATCATAAAGCAATCATAGACTCAGCTATTGCAAACAAAGATCCACCAAGAGGGATGGCAAAACAAGTGACTAAACTCACAAGTTTCATTAAACCAGCCTCACCTTCTGAGGAGGTTCAAAGGGCAGTAGAGAGAAACACTAAACAGTGGTTAGAGAACAACTTACTGGCGCTGCAAGAACATTATATTAATGTGATTACAAACTATGCCAACCTTGCCTTTAATGAAAATGCTCTTCGAATTGCAATTACTTGGGCAGGAAAAAGATACAAGGCCAGACTAACTCAATCTACTGTGGAAACTATACAGAACTTCTTCTCAGGGGAGGGAGAATCACTTGATGGGTCAGTGTATGCAGAATCATTCCCTGATAGGTCACTGGAGGGAAACTCAACATCAGACTTTGACATAGATAGTGAAGGAGATTTTCCACCATTACAAAGACCAGAACGAGAACATCACCGGTCCCTCTACCCTAAAGTGATAGTTGAGAAGCAGATTAGACCAACGGCTGCGGCCTTAGATGATAGAGGGAGGAACAGCCAGGGCCTAGATAGGGTCCAGCCACCCCTACGGGACTCTCAGTCCACTCCGTATGGAGAGGAATTAACAACAGACCCTCACATGAATGGGCCATTAGAGGTGACCCGTAACCGAACCTTCTCCCCTATAATACCAATATCCACAATCAAGGAAAATAATTTGGCTGCACCCACCCAGGTCCATTCAGGGACATGTGAAGCTGACAGTAGCCAAAAGAGGTCTGTCTCTCCGCCTCCCACCCTACAGCTTTCACGACAAGGAGCTGTGGAGGAGAGAGAACAACAACATAGGGAGACAGAAAATAGACCCCCCTTTTCAACATTTGATAGTGACTTTACAACAGATATGGGTAATCGGATCGAAACAGCTGGTAAACTCAATAAAAGCGAGGGCAATATAAGATCAAATAAACATCATCCGAGATTCACAAAACTTACTAATGTATCTCTTCACCAGCCTATACAGGTTAGAAGCAATGTGGTGGTTTCTCAGAATGACCCGGATTTACAAATCCATGGCCTTGACCAGGAGAGTGGCACTCACCATCATCTTCTCTCTCATTCTACTGCCACAGCAGTAAAATACAGGTTACAGACTGAAGGGAGTGCCGCTGTAATGGACACAGGAACAGGAGAGCGAGACACCGCTAAAAGAGTAACGGGAAATAACAACAACATGATGATGCAGGGCCCGGTCAATGGCAATAATGCCGACTGTGGGACACAAACGACCTCATCTGACCCAAAAATTACTCTTGTTGCGGGCTCCCTAAATGTGTCAGCGGCAACCTTACATCAAAAACTAAACAACTCAAATCAAATGACTGAGAGAGAGAAAGACAAATATGTACATTTTCCAAATACCCACAAGGCCCGAAAAGGGAGAAAGATCATGGATTGGCAATTTAAATGTAACAAACCAATTTGGTTTCTGGGGGATTCCAACCTCTATCGTATGCCACCACATTGCTCAGGAGAGATTCAGATTGATAGTTATCCAGGCGCGTCGTTCTATCACTTTAATCAGATCTTGGAAAAAACCCCTCCGCATGCACTGGTGGAGCTGGTGGTGCTGTCGGTGGGTATTAATAATAGAGACCAGGACCCACATAAAACATCCATAAAACAACTTAGAATGCTCTACAGGAAGGCTCAGTCTGTTTTCCCTAATGCAAATATTTATTTCCCACTGATTAACTATTCGCACCTTCTACCTCAGGAGCAGAAATACAACTTAGACATTGTTAATGACTTCGCGTTGAAGCGTTTGCCTGTAATAAGCCGTATAGCCGAGGACCAATTCCATACGGTCACAGATAACATCCACTGGACTCAGGAAACGGCGGGGCGAATATTCAAGCATTGGTGCAGTGAATTGAAATTGGATTTTTAACTCCTATTGAGCCTAATATGGGGGATCGCCCTTCAGACTTTACTCGGGCTCACTGTAGGGAGAAACAGTCTTCCATCTTCTGTTTACAGTCTTTCATTAAGAGCAGCACCCTTGCTGGACTAAACTCTAATGCAATGAGGGGAAACCAGACTCAAAATCAGATACAACAGGGAGAACAGAATAGACTTATGCCACTAGTTACCACTTACTCACGTTCTCATCCACCATTGCATCATCAACTCAAAACAAACTTTAAGAAATACACCTCTGGTTTGATACGACTCCAAGACTGCAGAGTGATTTCAGCCCACAGGAGGAACAAGAATCTGAGAGATATGCTCGTCAGGGCCAAGTTGCCAGAACAGATGAGACGTATAAGATCGGGGAAACCCAATCATTGGGCCTTTAAACCGAAACGGTTCTTGTATAATCCTTATGGGAAAATAGGGGCACCCATCTTACAGAGAATGTCCCTAAACACGAGCAACATTGTTTATTGCATCTGTTGCGAAGAATGTTGTCTACTCTATGTGGGTGAAACAGGTCAAACTCTGTTGGAGAGGTTAAAACAACATATTTACAATATTGAGAGGAATGGACTGGACACTCCACTAGTATTGCATTTCCAAATTCACACATTACAACATCTGAGTATAACGGGATTTCAAACCTGTGCGACATGGACGGAGGGCCAGAGGAGGAGATATGAGAGATTGTGGATTTCCAGACTGCGAACTCAACATCCACGGGGCCTGAACGCAGTCTGAATTGCTCCCTTTCAATTGTATTGACAATTATTGCTGCTTTGTGAGACTCTTGACATGACAATAAAAGCTGGAGAGGTACATGCTGGGGCAAAAAAAAGAATATTGTGTCTTCAATTGAATTTTTCTTCTTCTAATGAGAGTGATATTAGACTGGTTTGCCACAAGGGGTGAGACATGAGTGACAGTGACCAGGCAGCTGTTGCCAGTGCACCGGACTCACAACAGTGACTGTACAAGATCAATAGGCCCCTAACCTAACCTAGCCAGATGCCAGAAGCCTGGGCACCTCACCCTGTTTCACCTCTAATCATTCTGTCCCCAGAAAAGCCACTTGAGGGAGACATTTAGCTTTTGATCATGTATAAGCACCATGTAAGAGTAACCGAAGGGGGATTATCTTAGACCTCAACATAAAATCATGGATATGAACTTCTGTGTGTGGTGTTAACCCCTGGGAGCTCTAACTGGAATGTATAATGGAAGGAAACTGACTATAAGTGAGCCATTATTAAAGGAACAGGAAGCAAATAAACTTTATTTTTTTGGAAGGAGATACATACACACATGAATTTTTGTTATAGATTTAATTAAAAGGCAGCAAATAAGATAACATCTGGTACATGATAATGTACATATGAGTTGTATATGAAGTATTGAAAAAAGGAAAATAGAACTGCTTGTACCTGACTCTCCTGCCCTAAACCTAAAAAGGTTTTGGATTGGCCCTCCCTCCATGTCTCTGGCTTATTCCGACAGCACCATCAGAGGCTCCTTGATGTATGTGATACACTAATTTGAATCCTGCCAATTGTTTTTTGAAAATAAACTGGTGATTCTCCCTCCCCAGATCTGCTATCCTAACCCTAACCATTTCAATCCCCAACCCCTTTTGGTTTATTTCCCCTCCCATCCCACTCCCCTTTTCTTGAGGCTTTGGGGGCGGGACTTGGTCCCCACCCTCAAAACCTTAAATCATTGCATCTGTGCATCTCTCTCTGTGTATCCCTCTGAAGAAGCAGCATGTCCTGCGAAACGTAAGGGAGAAAAGACTGAATTGGGCCAAAACTTTAGACCTCAGCCCAGATTTCTAGCTTTAAGTTGCCAAATTTGGCTTTTGATTTTTTATCTAAATGATTTTAATCCTATACAGCTAAATAAATTGGATTTTAAATATGTCAGTATGAGGCTCTTTATCTTGCCGGCCTGCAAATTCCTCTCAGCCTAACAGAGAAGAAAAACCATTCTGAAAACAAGTGGATTAGGACGAGAAGGAATAAAAAAACTCTTTTTTGAACTTAAAAGAAAGCAATAGAGACTTCCTCCTTGTGGGATTATTCCAAGCACAAATGTGACTGTGAGTGGGAACTAACCTTTTCCATCTGAGGACAGATTTTCCACTCCAGGACTACAGAGGCCTAGAGGTTTCCATGCTTCTGGAAGAAGGCGGCTCAGGAACCCTTCAGACACATCCAGGTAGGCCTCCTACTGACTATGGCTTTTTCTAACAGGTCTGGAGCGGCCCACTTCAGCCGGACAGAGAGATTTGACACAGACACACAGACAAACACACACAATAGAAATAGGAACGGGAGGGAGCAGAGGGGGAGGGAAAAGAATAGAAATGGGATTCGATTTCCTAGACAAATTAAGCAATCTACTAATTATCAACCTCTGGATGTTCAAACTAGGCAGTTGACCAAACAATATTTTAAATTAATACAGGCAATTCATCATAAAGCAATCATAGACTCAGCTATTGCAAACAAAGATCCACCAAGAGGGATGGCAAAACAAGTGACTAAACTCACAAGTTTCATTAAACCAGCCTCACCTTCTGAGGAGGTTCAAAGGGCAGTAGAGAGAAACACTAAACAGTGGTTAGAGAACAACTTACTGGCGCTGCAAGAACATTATATTAATGTGATTACAAACTATGCCAACCTTGCCTTTAATGAAAATGCTCTTCGAATTGCAATTACTTGGGCAGGAAAAAGATACAAGGCCAGACTAACTCAATCTACTGTGGAAACTATACAGAACTTCTTCTCAGGGGAGGGAGAATCACTTGATGGGTCAGTGTATGCAGAATCATTCCCTGATAGGTCACTGGAGGGAAACTCAACATCAGACTTTGACATAGATAGTGAAGGAGATTTTCCACCATTACAAAGACCAGAACGAGAACATCACCGGTCCCTCTACCCTAAAGTGATAGTTGAGAAGCAGATTAGACCAACGGCTGCGGCCTTAGATGATAGAGGGAGGAACAGCCAGGGCCTAGATAGGGTCCAGCCACCCCTACGGGACTCTCAGTCCACTCCGTATGGAGAGGAATTAACAACAGACCCTCACATGAATGGGCCATTAGAGGTGACCCGTAACCGAACCTTCTCCCCTATAATACCAATATCCACAATCAAGGAAAATAATTTGGCTGCACCCACCCAGGTCCATTCAGGGACATGTGAAGCTGACAGTAGCCAAAAGAGGTCTGTCTCTCCGCCTCCCACCCTACAGCTTTCACGACAAGGAGCTGTGGAGGAGAGAGAACAACAACATAGGGAGACAGAAAATAGACCCCCCTTTTCAACATTTGATAGTGACTTTACAACAGATATGGGTAATCGGATCGAAACAGCTGGTAAACTCAATAAAAGCGAGGGCAATATAAGATCAAATAAACATCATCCGAGATTCACAAAACTTACTAATGTATCTCTTCACCAGCCTATACAGGTTAGAAGCAATGTGGTGGTTTCTCAGAATGACCCGGATTTACAAATCCATGGCCTTGACCAGGAGAGTGGCACTCACCATCATCTTCTCTCTCATTCTACTGCCACAGCAGTAAAATACAGGTTACAGACTGAAGGGAGTGCCGCTGTAATGGACACAGGAACAGGAGAGCGAGACACCGCTAAAAGAGTAACGGGAAATAACAACAACATGATGATGCAGGGCCCGGTCAATGGCAATAATGCCGACTGTGGGACACAAACGACCTCATCTGACCCAAAAATTACTCTTGTTGCGGGCTCCCTAAATGTGTCAGCGGCAACCTTACATCAAAAACTAAACAACTCAAATCAAATGACTGAGAGAGAGAAAGACAAATATGTACATTTTCCAAATACCCACAAGGCCCGAAAAGGGAGAAAGATCATGGATTGGCAATTTAAATGTAACAAACCAATTTGGTTTCTGGGGGATTCCAACCTCTATCGTATGCCACCACATTGCTCAGGAGAGATTCAGATTGATAGTTATCCAGGCGCGTCGTTCTATCACTTTAATCAGATCTTGGAAAAAACCCCTCCGCATGCACTGGTGGAGCTGGTGGTGCTGTCGGTGGGTATTAATAATAGAGACCAGGACCCACATAAAACATCCATAAAACAACTTAGAATGCTCTACAGGAAGGCTCAGTCTGTTTTCCCTAATGCAAATATTTATTTCCCACTGATTAACTATTCGCACCTTCTACCTCAGGAGCAGAAATACAACTTAGACATTGTTAATGACTTCGCGTTGAAGCGTTTGCCTGTAATAAGCCGTATAGCCGAGGACCAATTCCATACGGTCACAGATAACATCCACTGGACTCAGGAAACGGCGGGGCGAATATTCAAGCATTGGTGCAGTGAATTGAAATTGGATTTTTAACTCCTATTGAGCCTAATATGGGGGATCGCCCTTCAGACTTTACTCGGGCTCACTGTAGGGAGAAACAGTCTTCCATCTTCTGTTTACAGTCTTTCATTAAGAGCAGCACCCTTGCTGGACTAAACTCTAATGCAATGAGGGGAAACCAGACTCAAAATCAGATACAACAGGGAGAACAGAATAGACTTATGCCACTAGTTACCACTTACTCACGTTCTCATCCACCATTGCATCATCAACTCAAAACAAACTTTAAGAAATACACCTCTGGTTTGATACGACTCCAAGACTGCAGAGTGATTTCAGCCCACAGGAGGAACAAGAATCTGAGAGATATGCTCGTCAGGGCCAAGTTGCCAGAACAGATGAGACGTATAAGATCGGGGAAACCCAATCATTGGGCCTTTAAACCGAAACGGTTCTTGTATAATCCTTATGGGAAAATAGGGGCACCCATCTTACAGAGAATGTCCCTAAACACGAGCAACATTGTTTATTGCATCTGTTGCGAAGAATGTTGTCTACTCTATGTGGGTGAAACAGGTCAAACTCTGTTGGAGAGGTTAAAACAACATATTTACAATATTGAGAGGAATGGACTGGACACTCCACTAGTATTGCATTTCCAAATTCACACATTACAACATCTGAGTATAACGGGATTTCAAACCTGTGCGACATGGACGGAGGGCCAGAGGAGGAGATATGAGAGATTGTGGATTTCCAGACTGCGAACTCAACATCCACGGGGCCTGAACGCAGTCTGAATTGCTCCCTTTCAATTGTATTGACAATTATTGCTGCTTTGTGAGACTCTTGACATGACAATAAAAGCTGGAGAGGTACATGCTGGGGCAAAAAAAAGAATATTGTGTCTTCAATTGAATTTTTCTTCTTCTAATGAGAGTGATATTAGACTGGTTTGCCACAAGGGGTGAGACATGAGTGACAGTGACCAGGCAGCTGTTGCCAGTGCACCGGACTCACAACAGTGACTGTACAAGATCAATAGGCCCCTAACCTAACCTAGCCAGATGCCAGAAGCCTGGGCACCTCACCCTGTTTCACCTCTAATCATTCTGTCCCCAGAAAAGCCACTTGAGGGAGACATTTAGCTTTTGATCATGTATAAGCACCATGTAAGAGTAACCGAAGGGGGATTATCTTAGACCTCAACATAAAATCATGGATATGAACTTCTGTGTGTGGTGTTAACCCCTGGGAGCTCTAACTGGAATGTATAATGGAAGGAAACTGACTATAAGTGAGCCATTATTAAAGGAACAGGAAGCAAATAAACTTTATTTTTTTGGAAGGAGATACATACACACATGAATTTTTGTTATAGATTTAATTAAAAGGCAGCAAATAAGATAACATCTGGTACATGATAATGTACATATGAGTTGTATATGAAGTATTGAAAAAAGGAAAATAGAACTGCTTGTACCTGACTCTCCTGCCCTAAACCTAAAAAGGTTTTGGATTGGCCCTCCCTCCATGTCTCTGGCTTATTCCGACAGCACCATCAGAGGCTCCTTGATGTATGTGATACACTAATTTGAATCCTGCCAATTGTTTTTTGAAAATAAACTGGTGATTCTCCCTCCCCAGATCTGCTATCCTAACCCTAACCATTTCAATCCCCAACCCCTTTTGGTTTATTTCCCCTCCCATCCCACTCCCCTTTTCTTGAGGCTTTGGGGGCGGGACTTGGTCCCCACCCTCAAAACCTTAAATCATTGCATCTGTGCATCTCTCTCTGTGTATCCCTCTGAAGAAGCAGCATGTCCTGCGAAACGTAAGGGAGAAAAGACTGAATTGGGCCAAAACTTTAGACCTCAGCCCAGATTTCTAGCTTTAAGTTGCCAAATTTGGCTTTTGATTTTTTATCTAAATGATTTTAATCCTATACAGCTAAATAAATTGGATTTTAAATATGTCAGTATGAGGCTCTTTATCTTGCCGGCCTGCAAATTCCTCTCAGCCTAACAGAGAAGAAAAACCATTCTGAAAACAAGTGGATTAGGACGAGAAGGAATAAAAAAACTCTTTTTTGAACTTAAAAGAAAGCAATAGAGACTTCCTCCTTGTGGGATTATTCCAAGCACAAATGTGACTGTGAGTGGGAACTAACCTTTTCCATCTGAGGACAGATTTTCCACTCCAGGACTACAGAGGCCTAGAGGTTTCCATGCTTCTGGAAGAAGGCGGCTCAGGAACCCTTCAGACACATCCAGGTAGGCCTCCTACTGACTATGGCTTTTTCTAACAGGTCTGGAGCGGCCCACTTCAGCCGGACAGAGAGATTTGACACAGACACACAGACAAACACACACAATAGAAATAGGAACGGGAGGGAGCAGAGGGGGAGGGAAAAGAATAGAAATGGGATTCGATTTCCTAGACAAATTAAGCAATCTACTAATTATCAACCTCTGGATGTTCAAACTAGGCAGTTGACCAAACAATATTTTAAATTAATACAGGCAATTCATCATAAAGCAATCATAGACTCAGCTATTGCAAACAAAGATCCACCAAGAGGGATGGCAAAACAAGTGACTAAACTCACAAGTTTCATTAAACCAGCCTCACCTTCTGAGGAGGTTCAAAGGGCAGTAGAGAGAAACACTAAACAGTGGTTAGAGAACAACTTACTGGCGCTGCAAGAACATTATATTAATGTGATTACAAACTATGCCAACCTTGCCTTTAATGAAAATGCTCTTCGAATTGCAATTACTTGGGCAGGAAAAAGATACAAGGCCAGACTAACTCAATCTACTGTGGAAACTATACAGAACTTCTTCTCAGGGGAGGGAGAATCACTTGATGGGTCAGTGTATGCAGAATCATTCCCTGATAGGTCACTGGAGGGAAACTCAACATCAGACTTTGACATAGATAGTGAAGGAGATTTTCCACCATTACAAAGACCAGAACGAGAACATCACCGGTCCCTCTACCCTAAAGTGATAGTTGAGAAGCAGATTAGACCAACGGCTGCGGCCTTAGATGATAGAGGGAGGAACAGCCAGGGCCTAGATAGGGTCCAGCCACCCCTACGGGACTCTCAGTCCACTCCGTATGGAGAGGAATTAACAACAGACCCTCACATGAATGGGCCATTAGAGGTGACCCGTAACCGAACCTTCTCCCCTATAATACCAATATCCACAATCAAGGAAAATAATTTGGCTGCACCCACCCAGGTCCATTCAGGGACATGTGAAGCTGACAGTAGCCAAAAGAGGTCTGTCTCTCCGCCTCCCACCCTACAGCTTTCACGACAAGGAGCTGTGGAGGAGAGAGAACAACAACATAGGGAGACAGAAAATAGACCCCCCTTTTCAACATTTGATAGTGACTTTACAACAGATATGGGTAATCGGATCGAAACAGCTGGTAAACTCAATAAAAGCGAGGGCAATATAAGATCAAATAAACATCATCCGAGATTCACAAAACTTACTAATGTATCTCTTCACCAGCCTATACAGGTTAGAAGCAATGTGGTGGTTTCTCAGAATGACCCGGATTTACAAATCCATGGCCTTGACCAGGAGAGTGGCACTCACCATCATCTTCTCTCTCATTCTACTGCCACAGCAGTAAAATACAGGTTACAGACTGAAGGGAGTGCCGCTGTAATGGACACAGGAACAGGAGAGCGAGACACCGCTAAAAGAGTAACGGGAAATAACAACAACATGATGATGCAGGGCCCGGTCAATGGCAATAATGCCGACTGTGGGACACAAACGACCTCATCTGACCCAAAAATTACTCTTGTTGCGGGCTCCCTAAATGTGTCAGCGGCAACCTTACATCAAAAACTAAACAACTCAAATCAAATGACTGAGAGAGAGAAAGACAAATATGTACATTTTCCAAATACCCACAAGGCCCGAAAAGGGAGAAAGATCATGGATTGGCAATTTAAATGTAACAAACCAATTTGGTTTCTGGGGGATTCCAACCTCTATCGTATGCCACCACATTGCTCAGGAGAGATTCAGATTGATAGTTATCCAGGCGCGTCGTTCTATCACTTTAATCAGATCTTGGAAAAAACCCCTCCGCATGCACTGGTGGAGCTGGTGGTGCTGTCGGTGGGTATTAATAATAGAGACCAGGACCCACATAAAACATCCATAAAACAACTTAGAATGCTCTACAGGAAGGCTCAGTCTGTTTTCCCTAATGCAAATATTTATTTCCCACTGATTAACTATTCGCACCTTCTACCTCAGGAGCAGAAATACAACTTAGACATTGTTAATGACTTCGCGTTGAAGCGTTTGCCTGTAATAAGCCGTATAGCCGAGGACCAATTCCATACGGTCACAGATAACATCCACTGGACTCAGGAAACGGCGGGGCGAATATTCAAGCATTGGTGCAGTGAATTGAAATTGGATTTTTAACTCCTATTGAGCCTAATATGGGGGATCGCCCTTCAGACTTTACTCGGGCTCACTGTAGGGAGAAACAGTCTTCCATCTTCTGTTTACAGTCTTTCATTAAGAGCAGCACCCTTGCTGGACTAAACTCTAATGCAATGAGGGGAAACCAGACTCAAAATCAGATACAACAGGGAGAACAGAATAGACTTATGCCACTAGTTACCACTTACTCACGTTCTCATCCACCATTGCATCATCAACTCAAAACAAACTTTAAGAAATACACCTCTGGTTTGATACGACTCCAAGACTGCAGAGTGATTTCAGCCCACAGGAGGAACAAGAATCTGAGAGATATGCTCGTCAGGGCCAAGTTGCCAGAACAGATGAGACGTATAAGATCGGGGAAACCCAATCATTGGGCCTTTAAACCGAAACGGTTCTTGTATAATCCTTATGGGAAAATAGGGGCACCCATCTTACAGAGAATGTCCCTAAACACGAGCAACATTGTTTATTGCATCTGTTGCGAAGAATGTTGTCTACTCTATGTGGGTGAAACAGGTCAAACTCTGTTGGAGAGGTTAAAACAACATATTTACAATATTGAGAGGAATGGACTGGACACTCCACTAGTATTGCATTTCCAAATTCACACATTACAACATCTGAGTATAACGGGATTTCAAACCTGTGCGACATGGACGGAGGGCCAGAGGAGGAGATATGAGAGATTGTGGATTTCCAGACTGCGAACTCAACATCCACGGGGCCTGAACGCAGTCTGAATTGCTCCCTTTCAATTGTATTGACAATTATTGCTGCTTTGTGAGACTCTTGACATGACAATAAAAGCTGGAGAGGTACATGCTGGGGCAAAAAAAAGAATATTGTGTCTTCAATTGAATTTTTCTTCTTCTAATGAGAGTGATATTAGACTGGTTTGCCACAAGGGGTGAGACATGAGTGACAGTGACCAGGCAGCTGTTGCCAGTGCACCGGACTCACAACAGTGACTGTACAAGATCAATAGGCCCCTAACCTAACCTAGCCAGATGCCAGAAGCCTGGGCACCTCACCCTGTTTCACCTCTAATCATTCTGTCCCCAGAAAAGCCACTTGAGGGAGACATTTAGCTTTTGATCATGTATAAGCACCATGTAAGAGTAACCGAAGGGGGATTATCTTAGACCTCAACATAAAATCATGGATATGAACTTCTGTGTGTGGTGTTAACCCCTGGGAGCTCTAACTGGAATGTATAATGGAAGGAAACTGACTATAAGTGAGCCATTATTAAAGGAACAGGAAGCAAATAAACTTTATTTTTTTGGAAGGAGATACATACACACATGAATTTTTGTTATAGATTTAATTAAAAGGCAGCAAATAAGATAACATCTGGTACATGATAATGTACATATGAGTTGTATATGAAGTATTGAAAAAAGGAAAATAGAACTGCTTGTACCTGACTCTCCTGCCCTAAACCTAAAAAGGTTTTGGATTGGCCCTCCCTCCATGTCTCTGGCTTATTCCGACAGCACCATCAGAGGCTCCTTGATGTATGTGATACACTAATTTGAATCCTGCCAATTGTTTTTTGAAAATAAACTGGTGATTCTCCCTCCCCAGATCTGCTATCCTAACCCTAACCATTTCAATCCCCAACCCCTTTTGGTTTATTTCCCCTCCCATCCCACTCCCCTTTTCTTGAGGCTTTGGGGGCGGGACTTGGTCCCCACCCTCAAAACCTTAAATCATTGCATCTGTGCATCTCTCTCTGTGTATCCCTCTGAAGAAGCAGCATGTCCTGCGAAACGTAAGGGAGAAAAGACTGAATTGGGCCAAAACTTTAGACCTCAGCCCAGATTTCTAGCTTTAAGTTGCCAAATTTGGCTTTTGATTTTTTATCTAAATGATTTTAATCCTATACAGCTAAATAAATTGGATTTTAAATATGTCAGTATGAGGCTCTTTATCTTGCCGGCCTGCAAATTCCTCTCAGCCTAACAGAGAAGAAAAACCATTCTGAAAACAAGTGGATTAGGACGAGAAGGAATAAAAAAACTCTTTTTTGAACTTAAAAGAAAGCAATAGAGACTTCCTCCTTGTGGGATTATTCCAAGCACAAATGTGACTGTGAGTGGGAACTAACCTTTTCCATCTGAGGACAGATTTTCCACTCCAGGGACTACAGAGGCCTAGAGGTTTCCATGCTTCTGGAAGAAGGCGGCTCAGGAACCCTTCAGACACATCCAGGTAGGCCTCCTACTGACTATGGCTTTTTCTAACAGGTCTGGAGCGGCCCACTTCAGCCGGACAGAGAGATTTGACACAGACACACAGACAAACACACACAATAGAAATAGGAACGGGAGGGAGCAGAGGGGGAGGGAAAAGAATAGAAATGGGATTCGATTTCCTAGACAAATTAAGCAATCTACTAATTATCAACCTCTGGATGTTCAAACTAGGCAGTTGACCAAACAATATTTTAAATTAATACAGGCAATTCATCATAAAGCAATCATAGACTCAGCTATTGCAAACAA
>NC_141356.1:0-62500 GCF_057382095.1 Aulonocara sp. 'chitande type north' Nkhata Bay | reverse complement strand
CGGCCCGATCGGACACTCCTATCTGCCACTTTGACCTTTTTATTCCGTCAAATTTGGACCATTTACACCAAGTCCAGAACCGTTGGTGCTATCGACATGGGGTCTTCACCAGGGTGTCCGGAGCACCCCGAAACCCCCCCGTAGACACCACTTTCATCCCTCTACGACACTTACTTTCCCAGTTATTCCATTTTATTCCGTCAAGCTCTGGCTATTACCCCCTAACCTAACCTAACCAACCCTCATCATACCTGCATTTGTCCACTGGAGGGAGACAAAAACACCAAGCTCTGAGAATTCAAATTTTGAACTGCAGACCTCACAGTGTCTGTGTGTGTGTGTGTGTGTGTGTGTGTGTGTGTGTGTGTGTGTGTGACAGAGAGAGAGAGAGAGTGACACTTGCTGTGTATTTAAGAAACAAACGCTCAAAGAAACCAAACAGAATGACAAGGCAGAAAGACACTGTTTTATTTTGGTAACCAATGATGCATTTCTTCTCCCCTTGTACAGTACACCCTGAAGCCGTGTGTGGACCAGGAGATCAGCAGAACAGGAACCACAGAGCGTCAGCGGCAGACATCCAAGCTGCACAGGGCACACGCAGCACCAGGCAGAATTAATGACGTCCCTGATCCACAGCTCAAGCCCAGCCACCCGCTGCCTCCTCGCCGCCTCCTCCCGGGACCTTCAAGGACCACCCACCAGCCACTGGTACACATTCCAATCTTACACAATGGCCCCAGCATCACAGGGCATCTCCTGACATTAAAATCTATCCTGATTTCTGTTGTTTTTCCCTCATCTCTGAGCCTGTGAGTGTGAGTGTGTGTGTGTGTGTGTGTGTGTGTGTGTGTGTGTGTGTGTGTGTGTGTGTGTGTGTGTGTGTGTGTGTGTGTGTGTGTGTGTGTGTGTCTCTCTCTCTTTTACACAAAAAACACATGTCAGTTGTTAAGGAAAATGTTATAAAACACTTCTTCAGTAAAGACTCAGAGAAGAGAAACACACAGAACTTCTTGCTAGCAAGGGCAGCCTCCACTCTAAGAGACTCCAGTGAGAGAACTGCCCCGGTCTTTTATTTTATACTCCATTGAGTGTGTGTGTGTGTGTGTGTGTGTGTGTGTGTGTGTTGACAGAGAGAGAGAGAGAGAGAGAGAGACAGAGAGAGAGAGAGAGAGGGAGAGATACAAAGGAATGTAATTCAAATTTTGCACTTCAGACCTTACAGTGTGTGTGTGTGTGTGTGTGTGTCTGTCTTTTACACAAAAAATGCACTTGCAACAACTTTAATATGGAATGTACTGGACTTCCCAGCTAGGCGCCCTCCTGTGGATGACAGGTGCAATTGATTGTCCAAAAGCAGATATCTAACAGCTTCTGACACTTTGTACCGCATTGAGCCAGCAGAGGGAGCCCCCCTGGTTCAATCCCAGTTGCACAGCAGTTGTGACCAGCTTCTGTCTGTGTGCTTTGGTGTGTGTGAGTGTGTGTGTGTGTGTGTGTGTTGACAGAGAGAGAGAGAGAGAGAGACAGAGAGAGAGAGAGAGAGAGAGAGAGAGAGAGGGAGAGATACAAAGGAATGTAATTCAAATTTTGCACTTCAGACCTTACTGTGTGTGTGTGTGTGTGTGTGTGTGTGTGTGTGTGTGTGTGTGTGTGTGTCTGTCTTTTACACAAAAAATGCACTTGCAACAACTTTAATATGGAATGTACTGGACTTCCCAGCTAGGCGCCCTCCTGTGGACGACAGGTGCAATCCCAGTTGCACAGCACTTGACCAGCTTCTGTGTGTGTGTGTGTGTGTGTGTGTGTGTGTGTGACAGACAGACAGACAGACAGAGAGGGAGATTCAAAGCATCAGGACCAGGAGATGACACAGTGCTCCAAAGGCCTGGTTCTGCTGCCTCCTCCTCCACCCACCTGCTGCAGACGCTTCTGTGAAGGGAAACTGCTACATGTTATGTCACCGATCCCTGCCATGCTGCGTGTCGAACGACCCGGCAGGGCCTGCTGAGTACAGTGGTGGTGGACCCAGGCCCTCTGCACCTTCCTTTCTCCGACTGGGACCGTTTTGTCCCATCCTTTTTGGTCCGATTCGCCATATCTCCAGAACCGAAGAAGCCATCGGCGTGGCCTCTTCGCCACAGCGTCCGGCACCCACCAAAACCCCCACCTAGACACCAACATCAGCCCTCTACACCTCTTACTTTTTCAGTTATTCCACTTTTGTCCCATCCTCTCCTGGCTTTTTCCCCATAACCTATCATTTAAGCCTCATCATACCTGCCGTGGGCCACTGGAGGGAGACAAATCACCATGCACTAAAATTCAAATTTTGCACTGCAAACCTCACAGTGTCTGTGTCTGTGTGTGTGTGTGTGTGTGTGTGTGTGTGTGCGCGCTTTGGTGTGTGTGTGTGTGTGTGTGTGTGTGCGCGCTTTGGTGTGTGTGCTTTGGTGTGTGTGTGTGTGTGTGTGTGTGTGTGTGACAGAGAGAGAGAGAGAGAGAGTGACACTTGCTGTGTATTTAAGAAACAAACGCTCAAAGAAACCAAACAGAATGACACAGGCAGAAAGACACTGTTTTATTTTGGTAACCAATGATGCATTTCTTATCCCCTTGTACAGGGCCTTTTATGACAGGAACAGGAACCACAGAGCGTCAGCCGCACACATCGAAGCTGCACAGGGCACACGCGGCACCACGCAGAATAAATGACGTTCCTGGGCCAAGGCCGAAGCCCAGCCACCCGCTGCCTCCTCGCCGCCTCCTCCTGGGACCTTCAAGGACCACCCACCAGCCACTGGTACACATTCCAATCTTACACAATGGCCCCAGCATCACAGGGCATCTCCTGACATTAAAATCTATCCTGATTTCTGTTGTTTTTCCCTCATCTCTGAGCCGCTGAGTGTGAGTGTGAGTGTGAGTGTGTGTGTGTGTGTGTGTGTGTGTGTGTGTGTGTGTGTGTGTGTGTGTTGACAGAGAGAGAGAGAGAGAGACAGAGAGAGAGAGAGAGAGGGAGAGATACAAAGGAATGTAATTCAAATTTTGCACTTCAGACCTTACAGTGTGTGTGTGTGTGTGTGTGTGTGTGTGTGTGTGTGTGTTGACAGAGAGAGAGAGAGAGAGAGAGAGACAGAGAGAGAGAGAGAGAGAGAGAGAGAGAGAGGGAGAGATACAAAGGAATGTAATTCAAATTTTGCACTTCAGACCTTACAGTGTGTGTGTGTGTGTGTGTGTGTGTGTGTGTGTGTCTGTCTTTTACACAAAAAATGCACTTGCAACAACTTTAATATGGAATGTACTGGACTTCCCAGCTAGGCGCCCTCCTGTGGATGACAGGTGCAATTGATTGTCAAAAGCAGATATCTAACAGCTTCTGACACTTTGTACCGCATTGAGCCAGCAGAGGGAGCCCCCCTGGTTCAATCCCAGTTGCACAGCAGTTGTGACCAGCTTCTGTCTGTGTGCTTTGGTGTGTGTGAGTGTGTGTGTGTGTGTGTGTGTTGACAGAGAGAGAGAGAGAGAGACAGAGAGAGAGAGAGAGAGAGAGAGAGGGAGAGATACAAAGGAATGTAATTCAAATTTTGCACTTCAGACCTTACTGTGTGTGTGTGTGTGTGTGTGTGTGTCTGTCTTTTACACAAAAAATGCACTTGCAACAACTTTAATATGGAATGTACTGGACTTCCCAGCTAGGCGCCCTCCTGTGGACGACAGGTGCAATCCCAGTTGCACAGCACTTGACCAGCTTCTGTGTGTGTGTGTGTGTGTGTGACAGACAGACAGACAGACAGACAGAGAGGGAGATTCAAAGCATCAGGACCAGGAGATGACACAGTGCTCCAAAGGCCTGGTTCTGCTGCCTCCTCCTCCACCCACCTGCTGCAGACGCTTCTGTGAAGGGAAACTGCTACATGTTATGTCACCGATCCCTGCCATGCTGCGTGTCTAACGACCCGGCAGGGCCTGCTGAGTACAGTGGTGGTGGAATCGGCCCGATCGGACACTCCTATCTGCCACTTTGACCTTTTTATTCCGTCAAATTTGGACCCATTTACACCAAGTCCAGAACCGTTGGTGCTATCGACATGGGGTCTTCACCAGGGTGTCCGGAGCACCCCGAAACCCCCCCGTAGACACCACTTTCATCCCTCTACGACACTTACTTTCCCAGTTATTCCATTTTATTCCGTCAAGCTCTGGCTATTACCCCCTAACCTAACCCTAACCCTAACCCTACCCTAACCCCCCTAACCCTAACCCTAACCCTAACCCTAACCCTAACCCTAACCCTAACCCCTAACCCTAACCCTAACCCTAACCCTAACCCCTAACCCTAACCCTTTTGCACTTCAGACCTTACAGTGTGTGTGTGTGTGTGTGTGTGTGTGTGTGTGTGTCTGTCTTTTACACAAAAAATGCACTTGCAACAACTTTAATATGGAATGTACTGGACTTCCCAGCTAGGCGCCCTCCTGTGGATGACAGGTGCAATTGATTGTCAAAAGCAGATATCTAACAGCTTCTGACACTTTGTACCGCATTGAGCCAGCAGAGGGAGCCCCCCTGGTTCAATCCCAGTTGCACAGCAGTTGTGACCAGCTTCTGTCTGTGTGCTTTGGTGTGTGTGAGTGTGTGTGTGTGTGTGTGTGTTGACAGAGAGAGAGAGAGAGAGACAGAGAGAGAGAGAGAGAGAGAGAGAGGGAGAGATACAAAGGAATGTAATTCAAATTTTGCACTTCAGACCTTACTGTGTGTGTGTGTGTGTGTGTGTGTGTCTGTCTTTTACACAAAAAATGCACTTGCAACAACTTTAATATGGAATGTACTGGACTTCCCAGCTAGGCGCCCTCCTGTGGACGACAGGTGCAATCCCAGTTGCACAGCACTTGACCAGCTTCTGTGTGTGTGTGTGTGTGTGTGACAGACAGACAGACAGACAGACAGAGAGGGAGATTCAAAGCATCAGGACCAGGAGATGACACAGTGCTCCAAAGGCCTGGTTCTGCTGCCTCCTCCTCCACCCACCTGCTGCAGACGCTTCTGTGAAGGGAAACTGCTACATGTTATGTCACCGATCCCTGCCATGCTGCGTGTCTAACGACCCGGCAGGGCCTGCTGAGTACAGTGGTGGTGGAATCGGCCCGATCGGACACTCCTATCTGCCACTTTGACCTTTTTATTCCGTCAAATTTGGACCCATTTACACCAAGTCCAGAACCGTTGGTGCTATCGACATGGGGTCTTCACCAGGGTGTCCGGAGCACCCCGAAACCCCCCCGTAGACACCACTTTCATCCCTCTACGACACTTACTTTCCCAGTTATTCCATTTTATTCCGTCAAGCTCTGGCTATTACCCCCTAACCTAACCAACCCTCATCATACCTGCATTTGTCCACTGGAGGGAGACAAAAACACCAAGCTCTGAGATTCAAATTTTGAACTGCAGACCTCACAGTGTGTGTGTGTGTGTGTGTGTGTGTGTGTGTGTGTGTGTGTGTGTGTGTGTGTGTGTGTGACAGAGAGAGAGAGAGAGTGACACTTGCTGTGTATTTAAGAAACAAACGCTCAAAGAAACCAAACAGAATGACACAGGCAGAAAGACACTGTTTTATTTTGGTAACCAATGATGCATTTCTTCTCCCCTTGTACAGTACACCCTGAAGCCGTGTGTGGACCAGGAGATCAGCAGAACAGGAACCACAGAGCGTCAGCGGCAGACATCCAAGCTGCACAGGGCACACGCAGCACCAGGCAGAATTAATGACGTCCCTGATCCACAGCTCAAGCCCAGCCACCCGCTGCCTCCTCGCCGCCTCCTCCCGGGACCTTCAAGGACCACCCACCAGCCACTGGTACACATTCCAATCTTACACAATGGCCCCAGCATCACAGGGCATCTCCTGACATTAAAATCTATCCTGATTTCTGTTGTTTTTCCCTCATCTCTGAGCCTGTGAGTGTGTGTGTGTGTGTGTGTGTGTGTGTGTGTGTGTGTGTGTGTGTGTGTGTGTGTGTGTCTCTCTCTCTTTTACACAAAAAACACATGTCAGTTGTTAAGGAAAATGTTATAAAACACTTCTTCAGTAAAGACTCAGAGAAGAGAAACACACAGAACTTCTTGCTAGCAAGGGCAGCCTCCACTCTAAGAGACTCCAGTGAGAGAACTGCCCCGGTCTTTATTTTATACTCCATTGAGTGTGTGTGTGTGTGTGTGTGTGTGTGTGTGTGTGTGTGTTGACAGAGAGAGAGAGAGAGAGACAGAGAGAGAGAGAGAGAGAGAGAGAGAGGGAGAGATACAAAGGAATGTAATTCAAATTTTGCACTTCAGACCTTACAGTGTGTGTGTGTGTGTGTGTGTGTGTGTGTGTGTGTGTCTGTCTTTTACACAAAAAATGCACTTGCAACAACTTTAATATGGAATGTACTGGACTTCCCAGCTAGGCGCCCTCCTGTGGATGACAGGTGCAATTGATTGTCAAAAGCAGATATCTAACAGCTTCTGACACTTTGTACCGCATTGAGCCAGCAGAGGGAGCCCCCCTGGTTCAATCCCAGTTGCACAGCAGTTGTGACCAGCTTCTGTCTGTGTGCTTTGGTGTGTGTGAGTGTGTGTGTGTGTGTGTGTGTTGACAGAGAGAGAGAGAGAGAGAGAGAGAGAGAGAGAGAGGGAGAGATACAAAGGAATGTAATTCAAATTTTGCACTTCAGACCTTACTGTGTGTGTGTGTGTGTGTGTGTGTGTGTGTGTGTGTGTGTGTGTGTGTGTCTGTCTTTTACACAAAAAATGCACTTGCAACAACTTTAATATGGAATGTACTGGACTTCCCAGCTAGGCGCCCTCCTGTGGACGACAGGTGCAATCCCAG
This sequence comes from Aulonocara sp. 'chitande type north' Nkhata Bay, assembly GCF_057382095.1. Lineage (NCBI taxonomy): Eukaryota > Metazoa > Chordata > Actinopteri > Cichliformes > Cichlidae > Aulonocara > Aulonocara sp. 'chitande type north' Nkhata Bay. Next base: position 55,626 of record NC_141356.1, on the reverse strand, counting down.
TTGCACAGCACTTGACCAGCTTCTGTGTGTGTGTGTGTGTGTGTGACAGACAGACAGACAGACAGACAGAGAGGGAGATTCAAAGCATCAGGACCAGGAGATGACACAGTGCTCCAAAGGCCTGGTTCTGCTGCCTCCTCCTCCACCCACCTGCTGCAGACGCTTCTGTGAAGGGAAACTGCTACATGTTATGTCACCGATCCCTGCCATGCTGCGTGTCTAACGACCCGGCAGGGCCTGCTGAGTACAGTGGTGGTGGAATCGGCCCGATCGGACACTCCTATCTGCCACTTTGACCTTTTTATTCCGTCAAATTTGGACCCATTTACACCAAGTCCAGAACCGTTGGTGCTATCGACATGGGGTCTTCACCAGGGTGTCCGGAGCACCCCGAAACCCCCCCGTAGACACCACTTTCATCCCTCTACGACACTTACTTTCCCAGTTATTCCATTTTATTCCGTCAAGCTCTGGCTATTACCCCCTAACCTAACCCTAACCCCTAACCCCTAACCCTAACCCCCTAACCCTAACCCCTAACCCCCTAACCCTAACCCCTAACCCTAACCCCCTAACCCTAACCCCTAACCCCTAACCCCTAACCCTAACCCTAACCCTAACCCCCCCTAACCCCCTAACCCCCTAACCCTAACCCTAACCCTAACCCTAACCCTTGACAGAGAGAGAGAGAGAGAGAGAGAGACAGAGAGAGAGAGAGAGAGGGAGAGATACAAAGGAATGTAATTCAAATTTTGCACTTCAGACCTTACAGTGTGTGTGTGTGTGTGTGTGTGTGTGTGTGTGTGTGTGTGTCTGTCTTTTACACAAAAAATGCACTTGCAACAACTTTAATATGGAATGTACTGGACTTCCCAGCTAGGCGCCCTCCTGTGGATGACAGGTGCAATTGATTGTCAAAAGCAGATATCTAACAGCTTCTGACACTTTGTACCGCATTGAGCCAGCAGAGGGAGCCCCCCTGGTTCAATCCCAGTTGCACAGCAGTTGTGACCAGCTTCTGTCTGTGTGCTTTGGTGTGTGTGAGTGTGTGTGTGTGTGTGTGTGTTGACAGAGAGAGAGAGAGAGAGAGAGGGAGAGATACAAAGGAATGTAATTCAAATTTTGCACTTCAGACCTTACTGTGTGTGTGTGTGTGTGTGTGTGTGTGTGTGTGTCTGTCTTTTACACAAAAAATGCACTTGCAACAACTTTAATATGGAATGTACTGGACTTCCCAGCTAGGCGCCCTCCTGTGGACGACAGGTGCAATCCCAGTTGCACAGCACTTGACCAGCTTCTGTGTGTGTGTGTGTGTGTGTGTGACAGACAGACAGACAGACAGACAGAGAGGGAGATTCAAAGCATCAGGACCAGGAGATGACACAGTGCTCCAAAGGCCTGGTTCTGCTGCCTCCTCCTCCACCCACCTGCTGCAGACGCTTCTGTGAAGGGAAACTGCTACATGTTATGTCACCGATCCCTGCCATGCTGCGTGTCTAACGACCCGGCAGGGCCTGCTGAGTACAGTGGTGGTGGAATCGGCCCGATCGGACACTCCTATCTGCCACTTTGACCTTTTTATTCCGTCAAATTTGGACCCATTTACACCAAGTCCAGAACCGTTGGTGCTATCGACATGGGGTCTTCACCAGGGTGTCCGGAGCACCCCGAAACCCCCCCGTAGACACCACTTTCATCCCTCTACGACACTTACTTTCCCAGTTATTCCATTTTATTCCGTCAAGCTCTGGCTATTACCCCCTAACCTAACCTAACCAACCCTCATCATACCTGCATTTGTCCACTGGAGGGAGACAAAAACACCAAGCTCTGAGATTCAAATTTTGAACTGCAGACCTCACAGTGTCTGTGTGTGTGTGTGTGTGTGTGTGTGTGTGTGTGTGTGTGTGTGTGACAGAGAGAGAGAGAGAGTGACACTTGCTGTGTATTTAAGAAACAAACGCTCAAAGAAACCAAACAGAATGACACAGGCAGAAAGACACTGTTTTATTTTGGTAACCAATGATGCATTTCTTCTCCCCTTGTACAGTACACCCTGAAGCCGTGTGTGGACCAGGAGATCAGCAGAACAGGAACCACAGAGCGTCAGCGGCAGACATCCAAGCTGCACAGGGCACACGCAGCACCAGGCAGAATTAATGACGTCCCTGATCCACAGCTCAAGCCCAGCCACCCGCTGCCTCCTCGCCGCCTCCTCCCGGGACCTTCAAGGACCACCCACCAGCCACTGGTACACATTCCAATCTTACACAATGGCCCCAGCATCACAGGGCATCTCCTGACATTAAAATCTATCCTGATTTCTGTTGTTTTTCCCTCATCTCTGAGCCTGTGAGTGTGAGTGTGTGTGTGTGTGTGTGTGTGTGTGTGTGTGTGTGTGTGTGTGTGTGTGTGTGTGTGTGTGTGTGTGTGTGTGTGTGTGTGTGTGTGTCTCTCTCTCTTTTACACAAAAAACACATGTCAGTTGTTAAGGAAAATGTTATAAAACACTTCTTCAGTAAAGACTCAGAGAAGAGAAACACACAGAACTTCTTGCTAGCAAGGGCAGCCTCCACTCTAAGAGACTCCAGTGAGAGAACTGCCCCGGTCTTTATTTTATACTCCATTGAGTGTGTGTGTGTGTGTGTGTGTGTGTGTGTGTGTGTTGACAGAGAGAGAGAGAGAGAGAGAGAGACAGAGAGAGAGAGAGAGAGGGAGAGATACAAAGGAATGTAATTCAAATTTTGCACTTCAGACCTTACAGTGTGTGTGTGTGTGTGTGTGTGTCTGTCTTTTACACAAAAAATGCACTTGCAACAACTTTAATATGGAATGTACTGGACTTCCCAGCTAGGCGCCCTCCTGTGGATGACAGGTGCAATTGATTGTCAAAAGCAGATATCTAACAGCTTCTGACACTTTGTACCGCATTGAGCCAGCAGAGGGAGCCCCCCTGGTTCAATCCCAGTTGCACAGCAGTTGTGACCAGCTTCTGTCTGTGTGCTTTGGTGTGTGTGAGTGTGTGTGTGTGTGTGTGTGTTGACAGAGAGAGAGAGAGAGAGAGACAGAGAGAGAGAGAGAGAGAGAGAGAGAGAGAGGGAGAGATACAAAGGAATGTAATTCAAATTTTGCACTTCAGACCTTACTGTGTGTGTGTGTGTGTGTGTGTGTGTGTGTGTGTGTGTGTGTGTGTGTGTCTGTCTTTTACACAAAAAATGCACTTGCAACAACTTTAATATGGAATGTACTGGACTTCCCAGCTAGGCGCCCTCCTGTGGACGACAGGTGCAATCCCAGTTGCACAGCACTTGACCAGCTTCTGTGTGTGTGTGTGTGTGTGTGTGTGTGTGTGTGACAGACAGACAGACAGACAGAGAGGGAGATTCAAAGCATCAGGACCAGGAGATGACACAGTGCTCCAAAGGCCTGGTTCTGCTGCCTCCTCCTCCACCCACCTGCTGCAGACGCTTCTGTGAAGGGAAACTGCTACATGTTATGTCACCGATCCCTGCCATGCTGCGTGTCGAACGACCCGGCAGGGCCTGCTGAGTACAGTGGTGGTGGACCCAGGCCCTCTGCACCTTCCTTTCTCCGACTGGGACCGTTTTGTCCCATCCTTTTTGGTCCGATTCGCCATATCTCCAGAACCGAAGAAGCCATCGGCGTGGCCTCTTCGCCACAGCGTCCGGCACCCACCAAAACCCCCACCTAGACACCAACATCAGCCCTCTACACCTCTTACTTTTTCAGTTATTCCACTTTTGTCCCATCCTCTCCTGGCTTTTTCCCCATAACCTATCATTTAAGCCTCATCATACCTGCCGTGGGCCACTGGAGGGAGACAAATCACCATGCACTAAAATTCAAATTTTGCACTGCAAACCTCACAGTGTCTGTGTCTGTGTGTGTGTGTGTGTGTGTGTGTGTGTGCGCGCTTTGGTGTGTGTGTGTGTGTGTGTGTGTGTGCGCGCTTTGGTGTGTGTGCTTTGGTGTGTGTGTGTGTGTGTGTGTGTGTGTGTGACAGAGAGAGAGAGAGAGAGAGTGACACTTGCTGTGTATTTAAGAAACAAACGCTCAAAGAAACCAAACAGAATGACACAGGCAGAAAGACACTGTTTTATTTTGGTAACCAATGATGCATTTCTTATCCCCTTGTACAGGGCCTTTTATGACAGGAACAGGAACCACAGAGCGTCAGCCGCACACATCGAAGCTGCACAGGGCACACGCGGCACCACGCAGAATAAATGACGTTCCTGGGCCAAGGCCGAAGCCCAGCCACCCGCTGCCTCCTCGCCGCCTCCTCCTGGGACCTTCAAGGACCACCCACCAGCCACTGGTACACATTCCAATCTTACACAATGGCCCCAGCATCACAGGGCATCTCCTGACATTAAAATCTATCCTGATTTCTGTTGTTTTTCCCTCATCTCTGAGCCGCTGAGTGTGAGTGTGAGTGTGAGTGTGTGTGTGTGTGTGTGTGTGTGTGTGTGTGTGTGTGTGTGTGTGTGTTGACAGAGAGAGAGAGAGAGAGACAGAGAGAGAGAGAGAGAGGGAGAGATACAAAGGAATGTAATTCAAATTTTGCACTTCAGACCTTACAGTGTGTGTGTGTGTGTGTGTGTGTGTGTGTGTGTGTGTGTTGACAGAGAGAGAGAGAGAGAGAGAGAGACAGAGAGAGAGAGAGAGAGAGAGAGAGAGAGAGGGAGAGATACAAAGGAATGTAATTCAAATTTTGCACTTCAGACCTTACAGTGTGTGTGTGTGTGTGTGTGTGTGTGTGTGTGTGTCTGTCTTTTACACAAAAAATGCACTTGCAACAACTTTAATATGGAATGTACTGGACTTCCCAGCTAGGCGCCCTCCTGTGGATGACAGGTGCAATTGATTGTCAAAAGCAGATATCTAACAGCTTCTGACACTTTGTACCGCATTGAGCCAGCAGAGGGAGCCCCCCTGGTTCAATCCCAGTTGCACAGCAGTTGTGACCAGCTTCTGTCTGTGTGCTTTGGTGTGTGTGAGTGTGTGTGTGTGTGTGTGTGTTGACAGAGAGAGAGAGAGAGAGACAGAGAGAGAGAGAGAGAGAGAGAGAGGGAGAGATACAAAGGAATGTAATTCAAATTTTGCACTTCAGACCTTACTGTGTGTGTGTGTGTGTGTGTGTGTGTCTGTCTTTTACACAAAAAATGCACTTGCAACAACTTTAATATGGAATGTACTGGACTTCCCAGCTAGGCGCCCTCCTGTGGACGACAGGTGCAATCCCAGTTGCACAGCACTTGACCAGCTTCTGTGTGTGTGTGTGTGTGTGTGACAGACAGACAGACAGACAGACAGAGAGGGAGATTCAAAGCATCAGGACCAGGAGATGACACAGTGCTCCAAAGGCCTGGTTCTGCTGCCTCCTCCTCCACCCACCTGCTGCAGACGCTTCTGTGAAGGGAAACTGCTACATGTTATGTCACCGATCCCTGCCATGCTGCGTGTCTAACGACCCGGCAGGGCCTGCTGAGTACAGTGGTGGTGGAATCGGCCCGATCGGACACTCCTATCTGCCACTTTGACCTTTTTATTCCGTCAAATTTGGACCCATTTACACCAAGTCCAGAACCGTTGGTGCTATCGACATGGGGTCTTCACCAGGGTGTCCGGAGCACCCCGAAACCCCCCCGTAGACACCACTTTCATCCCTCTACGACACTTACTTTCCCAGTTATTCCATTTTATTCCGTCAAGCTCTGGCTATTACCCCCTAACCTAACCAACCCTCATCATACCTGCATTTGTCCACTGGAGGGAGACAAAAACACCAAGCTCTGAGATTCAAATTTTGAACTGCAGACCTCACAGTGTGTGTGTGTGTGTGTGTGTGTGTGTGTGTGTGTGTGTGTGTGTGTGTGTGTGTGTGTGACAGAGAGAGAGAGAGAGTGACACTTGCTGTGTATTTAAGAAACAAACGCTCAAAGAAACCAAACAGAATGACACAGGCAGAAAGACACTGTTTTATTTTGGTAACCAATGATGCATTTCTTCTCCCCTTGTACAGTACACCCTGAAGCCGTGTGTGGACCAGGAGATCAGCAGAACAGGAACCACAGAGCGTCAGCGGCAGACATCCAAGCTGCACAGGGCACACGCAGCACCAGGCAGAATTAATGACGTCCCTGATCCACAGCTCAAGCCCAGCCACCCGCTGCCTCCTCGCCGCCTCCTCCCGGGACCTTCAAGGACCACCCACCAGCCACTGGTACACATTCCAATCTTACACAATGGCCCCAGCATCACAGGGCATCTCCTGACATTAAAATCTATCCTGATTTCTGTTGTTTTTCCCTCATCTCTGAGCCTGTGAGTGTGTGTGTGTGTGTGTGTGTGTGTGTGTGTGTGTGTGTGTGTGTGTGTGTGTGTGTGTCTCTCTCTCTTTTACACAAAAAACACATGTCAGTTGTTAAGGAAAATGTTATAAAACACTTCTTCAGTAAAGACTCAGAGAAGAGAAACACACAGAACTTCTTGCTAGCAAGGGCAGCCTCCACTCTAAGAGACTCCAGTGAGAGAACTGCCCCGGTCTTTATTTTATACTCCATTGAGTGTGTGTGTGTGTGTGTGTGTGTGTGTGTGTGTGTGTGTTGACAGAGAGAGAGAGAGAGAGACAGAGAGAGAGAGAGAGAGAGAGAGAGAGGGAGAGATACAAAGGAATGTAATTCAAATTTTGCACTTCAGACCTTACAGTGTGTGTGTGTGTGTGTGTGTGTGTGTGTGTGTGTGTCTGTCTTTTACACAAAAAATGCACTTGCAACAACTTTAATATGGAATGTACTGGACTTCCCAGCTAGGCGCCCTCCTGTGGATGACAGGTGCAATTGATTGTCAAAAGCAGATATCTAACAGCTTCTGACACTTTGTACCGCATTGAGCCAGCAGAGGGAGCCCCCCTGGTTCAATCCCAGTTGCACAGCAGTTGTGACCAGCTTCTGTCTGTGTGCTTTGGTGTGTGTGAGTGTGTGTGTGTGTGTGTGTGTTGACAGAGAGAGAGAGAGAGAGAGAGAGAGAGAGAGAGAGGGAGAGATACAAAGGAATGTAATTCAAATTTTGCACTTCAGACCTTACTGTGTGTGTGTGTGTGTGTGTGTGTGTGTGTGTGTGTGTGTGTGTGTGTGTCTGTCTTTTACACAAAAAATGCACTTGCAACAACTTTAATATGGAATGTACTGGACTTCCCAGCTAGGCGCCCTCCTGTGGACGACAGGTGCAATCCCAGTTGCACAGCACTTGACCAGCTTCTGTGTGTGTGTGTGTGTGTGTGACAGACAGACAGACAGACAGACAGAGAGGGAGATTCAAAGCATCAGGACCAGGAGATGACACAGTGCTCCAAAGGCCTGGTTCTGCTGCCTCCTCCTCCACCCACCTGCTGCAGACGCTTCTGTGAAGGGAAACTGCTACATGTTATGTCACCGATCCCTGCCATGCTGCGTGTCTAACGACCCGGCAGGGCCTGCTGAGTACAGTGGTGGTGGAATCGGCCCGATCGGACACTCCTATCTGCCACTTTGACCTTTTTATTCCGTCAAATTTGGACCCATTTACACCAAGTCCAGAACCGTTGGTGCTATCGACATGGGGTCTTCACCAGGGTGTCCGGAGCACCCCGAAACCCCCCCGTAGACACCACTTTCATCCCTCTACGACACTTACTTTCCCAGTTATTCCATTTTATTCCGTCAAGCTCTGGCTATTACCCCCTAACCTAACCCTAACCCCTAACCCCTAACCCTAACCCCCTAACCCTAACCCCTAACCCCCTAACCCTAACCCCTAACCCTAACCCCCTAACCCTAACCCCTAACCCCTAACCCCTAACCCTAACCCTAACCCTAACCCCCCCTAACCCCCTAACCCCCTAACCCTAACCCTAACCCTAACCCTAACCCTTGACAGAGAGAGAGAGAGAGAGAGAGAGACAGAGAGAGAGAGAGAGAGGGAGAGATACAAAGGAATGTAATTCAAATTTTGCACTTCAGACCTTACAGTGTGTGTGTGTGTGTGTGTGTGTGTGTGTGTGTGTGTGTGTCTGTCTTTTACACAAAAAATGCACTTGCAACAACTTTAATATGGAATGTACTGGACTTCCCAGCTAGGCGCCCTCCTGTGGATGACAGGTGCAATTGATTGTCAAAAGCAGATATCTAACAGCTTCTGACACTTTGTACCGCATTGAGCCAGCAGAGGGAGCCCCCCTGGTTCAATCCCAGTTGCACAGCAGTTGTGACCAGCTTCTGTCTGTGTGCTTTGGTGTGTGTGAGTGTGTGTGTGTGTGTGTGTGTTGACAGAGAGAGAGAGAGAGAGAGAGGGAGAGATACAAAGGAATGTAATTCAAATTTTGCACTTCAGACCTTACTGTGTGTGTGTGTGTGTGTGTGTGTGTGTGTGTGTCTGTCTTTTACACAAAAAATGCACTTGCAACAACTTTAATATGGAATGTACTGGACTTCCCAGCTAGGCGCCCTCCTGTGGACGACAGGTGCAATCCCAGTTGCACAGCACTTGACCAGCTTCTGTGTGTGTGTGTGTGTGTGTGTGACAGACAGACAGACAGACAGACAGAGAGGGAGATTCAAAGCATCAGGACCAGGAGATGACACAGTGCTCCAAAGGCCTGGTTCTGCTGCCTCCTCCTCCACCCACCTGCTGCAGACGCTTCTGTGAAGGGAAACTGCTACATGTTATGTCACCGATCCCTGCCATGCTGCGTGTCTAACGACCCGGCAGGGCCTGCTGAGTACAGTGGTGGTGGAATCGGCCCGATCGGACACTCCTATCTGCCACTTTGACCTTTTTATTCCGTCAAATTTGGACCCATTTACACCAAGTCCAGAACCGTTGGTGCTATCGACATGGGGTCTTCACCAGGGTGTCCGGAGCACCCCGAAACCCCCCCGTAGACACCACTTTCATCCCTCTACGACACTTACTTTCCCAGTTATTCCATTTTATTCCGTCAAGCTCTGGCTATTACCCCCTAACCTAACCTAACCAACCCTCATCATACCTGCATTTGTCCACTGGAGGGAGACAAAAACACCAAGCTCTGAGATTCAAATTTTGAACTGCAGACCTCACAGTGTCTGTGTGTGTGTGTGTGTGTGTGTGTGTGTGTGTGTGTGTGTGTGTGACAGAGAGAGAGAGAGAGTGACACTTGCTGTGTATTTAAGAAACAAACGCTCAAAGAAACCAAACAGAATGACACAGGCAGAAAGACACTGTTTTATTTTGGTAACCAATGATGCATTTCTTCTCCCCTTGTACAGTACACCCTGAAGCCGTGTGTGGACCAGGAGATCAGCAGAACAGGAACCACAGAGCGTCAGCGGCAGACATCCAAGCTGCACAGGGCACACGCAGCACCAGGCAGAATTAATGACGTCCCTGATCCACAGCTCAAGCCCAGCCACCCGCTGCCTCCTCGCCGCCTCCTCCCGGGACCTTCAAGGACCACCCACCAGCCACTGGTACACATTCCAATCTTACACAATGGCCCCAGCATCACAGGGCATCTCCTGACATTAAAATCTATCCTGATTTCTGTTGTTTTTCCCTCATCTCTGAGCCTGTGAGTGTGAGTGTGTGTGTGTGTGTGTGTGTGTGTGTGTGTGTGTGTGTGTGTGTGTGTGTGTGTGTGTGTGTGTGTGTGTGTGTGTGTGTGTGTGTGTCTCTCTCTCTTTTACACAAAAAACACATGTCAGTTGTTAAGGAAAATGTTATAAAACACTTCTTCAGTAAAGACTCAGAGAAGAGAAACACACAGAACTTCTTGCTAGCAAGGGCAGCCTCCACTCTAAGAGACTCCAGTGAGAGAACTGCCCCGGTCTTTATTTTATACTCCATTGAGTGTGTGTGTGTGTGTGTGTGTGTGTGTGTGTGTGTTGACAGAGAGAGAGAGAGAGAGAGAGAGACAGAGAGAGAGAGAGAGAGGGAGAGATACAAAGGAATGTAATTCAAATTTTGCACTTCAGACCTTACAGTGTGTGTGTGTGTGTGTGTGTGTCTGTCTTTTACACAAAAAATGCACTTGCAACAACTTTAATATGGAATGTACTGGACTTCCCAGCTAGGCGCCCTCCTGTGGATGACAGGTGCAATTGATTGTCAAAAGCAGATATCTAACAGCTTCTGACACTTTGTACCGCATTGAGCCAGCAGAGGGAGCCCCCCTGGTTCAATCCCAGTTGCACAGCAGTTGTGACCAGCTTCTGTCTGTGTGCTTTGGTGTGTGTGAGTGTGTGTGTGTGTGTGTGTGTTGACAGAGAGAGAGAGAGAGAGAGACAGAGAGAGAGAGAGAGAGAGAGAGAGAGAGAGGGAGAGATACAAAGGAATGTAATTCAAATTTTGCACTTCAGACCTTACTGTGTGTGTGTGTGTGTGTGTGTGTGTGTGTGTGTGTGTGTGTGTGTGTGTCTGTCTTTTACACAAAAAATGCACTTGCAACAACTTTAATATGGAATGTACTGGACTTCCCAGCTAGGCGCCCTCCTGTGGACGACAGGTGCAATCCCAGTTGCACAGCACTTGACCAGCTTCTGTGTGTGTGTGTGTGTGTGTGTGTGTGTGTGTGACAGACAGACAGACAGACAGAGAGGGAGATTCAAAGCATCAGGACCAGGAGATGACACAGTGCTCCAAAGGCCTGGTTCTGCTGCCTCCTCCTCCACCCACCTGCTGCAGACGCTTCTGTGAAGGGAAACTGCTACATGTTATGTCACCGATCCCTGCCATGCTGCGTGTCGAACGACCCGGCAGGGCCTGCTGAGTACAGTGGTGGTGGACCCAGGCCCTCTGCACCTTCCTTTCTCCGACTGGGACCGTTTTGTCCCATCCTTTTTGGTCCGATTCGCCATATCTCCAGAACCGAAGAAGCCATCGGCGTGGCCTCTTCGCCACAGCGTCCGGCACCCACCAAAACCCCCACCTAGACACCAACATCAGCCCTCTACACCTCTTACTTTTTCAGTTATTCCACTTTTGTCCCATCCTCTCCTGGCTTTTTCCCCATAACCTATCATTTAAGCCTCATCATACCTGCCGTGGGCCACTGGAGGGAGACAAATCACCATGCACTAAAATTCAAATTTTGCACTGCAAACCTCACAGTGTCTGTGTCTGTGTGTGTGTGTGTGTGTGTGTGTGTGTGCGCGCTTTGGTGTGTGTGTGTGTGTGTGTGTGTGTGCGCGCTTTGGTGTGTGTGCTTTGGTGTGTGTGTGTGTGTGTGTGTGTGTGTGTGACAGAGAGAGAGAGAGAGAGAGTGACACTTGCTGTGTATTTAAGAAACAAACGCTCAAAGAAACCAAACAGAATGACACAGGCAGAAAGACACTGTTTTATTTTGGTAACCAATGATGCATTTCTTATCCCCTTGTACAGGGCCTTTTATGACAGGAACAGGAACCACAGAGCGTCAGCCGCACACATCGAAGCTGCACAGGGCACACGCGGCACCACGCAGAATAAATGACGTTCCTGGGCCAAGGCCGAAGCCCAGCCACCCGCTGCCTCCTCGCCGCCTCCTCCTGGGACCTTCAAGGACCACCCACCAGCCACTGGTACACATTCCAATCTTACACAATGGCCCCAGCATCACAGGGCATCTCCTGACATTAAAATCTATCCTGATTTCTGTTGTTTTTCCCTCATCTCTGAGCCGCTGAGTGTGAGTGTGAGTGTGAGTGTGTGTGTGTGTGTGTGTGTGTGTGTGTGTGTGTGTGTGTGTGTGTGTTGACAGAGAGAGAGAGAGAGAGACAGAGAGAGAGAGAGAGAGGGAGAGATACAAAGGAATGTAATTCAAATTTTGCACTTCAGACCTTACAGTGTGTGTGTGTGTGTGTGTGTGTGTGTGTGTGTGTGTGTTGACAGAGAGAGAGAGAGAGAGAGAGAGACAGAGAGAGAGAGAGAGAGAGAGAGAGAGAGAGGGAGAGATACAAAGGAATGTAATTCAAATTTTGCACTTCAGACCTTACAGTGTGTGTGTGTGTGTGTGTGTGTGTGTGTGTGTGTCTGTCTTTTACACAAAAAATGCACTTGCAACAACTTTAATATGGAATGTACTGGACTTCCCAGCTAGGCGCCCTCCTGTGGATGACAGGTGCAATTGATTGTCAAAAGCAGATATCTAACAGCTTCTGACACTTTGTACCGCATTGAGCCAGCAGAGGGAGCCCCCCTGGTTCAATCCCAGTTGCACAGCAGTTGTGACCAGCTTCTGTCTGTGTGCTTTGGTGTGTGTGAGTGTGTGTGTGTGTGTGTGTGTTGACAGAGAGAGAGAGAGAGAGACAGAGAGAGAGAGAGAGAGAGAGAGAGGGAGAGATACAAAGGAATGTAATTCAAATTTTGCACTTCAGACCTTACTGTGTGTGTGTGTGTGTGTGTGTGTGTCTGTCTTTTACACAAAAAATGCACTTGCAACAACTTTAATATGGAATGTACTGGACTTCCCAGCTAGGCGCCCTCCTGTGGACGACAGGTGCAATCCCAGTTGCACAGCACTTGACCAGCTTCTGTGTGTGTGTGTGTGTGTGTGACAGACAGACAGACAGACAGACAGAGAGGGAGATTCAAAGCATCAGGACCAGGAGATGACACAGTGCTCCAAAGGCCTGGTTCTGCTGCCTCCTCCTCCACCCACCTGCTGCAGACGCTTCTGTGAAGGGAAACTGCTACATGTTATGTCACCGATCCCTGCCATGCTGCGTGTCTAACGACCCGGCAGGGCCTGCTGAGTACAGTGGTGGTGGAATCGGCCCGATCGGACACTCCTATCTGCCACTTTGACCTTTTTATTCCGTCAAATTTGGACCCATTTACACCAAGTCCAGAACCGTTGGTGCTATCGACATGGGGTCTTCACCAGGGTGTCCGGAGCACCCCGAAACCCCCCCGTAGACACCACTTTCATCCCTCTACGACACTTACTTTCCCAGTTATTCCATTTTATTCCGTCAAGCTCTGGCTATTACCCCCTAACCTAACCAACCCTCATCATACCTGCATTTGTCCACTGGAGGGAGACAAAAACACCAAGCTCTGAGATTCAAATTTTGAACTGCAGACCTCACAGTGTGTGTGTGTGTGTGTGTGTGTGTGTGTGTGTGTGTGTGTGTGTGTGTGTGTGTGTGTGACAGAGAGAGAGAGAGAGTGACACTTGCTGTGTATTTAAGAAACAAACGCTCAAAGAAACCAAACAGAATGACACAGGCAGAAAGACACTGTTTTATTTTGGTAACCAATGATGCATTTCTTCTCCCCTTGTACAGTACACCCTGAAGCCGTGTGTGGACCAGGAGATCAGCAGAACAGGAACCACAGAGCGTCAGCGGCAGACATCCAAGCTGCACAGGGCACACGCAGCACCAGGCAGAATTAATGACGTCCCTGATCCACAGCTCAAGCCCAGCCACCCGCTGCCTCCTCGCCGCCTCCTCCCGGGACCTTCAAGGACCACCCACCAGCCACTGGTACACATTCCAATCTTACACAATGGCCCCAGCATCACAGGGCATCTCCTGACATTAAAATCTATCCTGATTTCTGTTGTTTTTCCCTCATCTCTGAGCCTGTGAGTGTGTGTGTGTGTGTGTGTGTGTGTGTGTGTGTGTGTGTGTGTGTGTGTGTGTGTGTGTCTCTCTCTCTTTTACACAAAAAACACATGTCAGTTGTTAAGGAAAATGTTATAAAACACTTCTTCAGTAAAGACTCAGAGAAGAGAAACACACAGAACTTCTTGCTAGCAAGGGCAGCCTCCACTCTAAGAGACTCCAGTGAGAGAACTGCCCCGGTCTTTATTTTATACTCCATTGAGTGTGTGTGTGTGTGTGTGTGTGTGTGTGTGTGTGTGTGTTGACAGAGAGAGAGAGAGAGAGACAGAGAGAGAGAGAGAGAGAGAGAGAGAGGGAGAGATACAAAGGAATGTAATTCAAATTTTGCACTTCAGACCTTACAGTGTGTGTGTGTGTGTGTGTGTGTGTGTGTGTGTGTGTCTGTCTTTTACACAAAAAATGCACTTGCAACAACTTTAATATGGAATGTACTGGACTTCCCAGCTAGGCGCCCTCCTGTGGATGACAGGTGCAATTGATTGTCAAAAGCAGATATCTAACAGCTTCTGACACTTTGTACCGCATTGAGCCAGCAGAGGGAGCCCCCCTGGTTCAATCCCAGTTGCACAGCAGTTGTGACCAGCTTCTGTCTGTGTGCTTTGGTGTGTGTGAGTGTGTGTGTGTGTGTGTGTGTTGACAGAGAGAGAGAGAGAGAGAGAGAGAGAGAGAGAGAGGGAGAGATACAAAGGAATGTAATTCAAATTTTGCACTTCAGACCTTACTGTGTGTGTGTGTGTGTGTGTGTGTGTGTGTGTGTGTGTGTGTGTGTGTGTCTGTCTTTTACACAAAAAATGCACTTGCAACAACTTTAATATGGAATGTACTGGACTTCCCAGCTAGGCGCCCTCCTGTGGACGACAGGTGCAATCCCAGTTGCACAGCACTTGACCAGCTTCTGTGTGTGTGTGTGTGTGTGTGACAGACAGACAGACAGACAGACAGAGAGGGAGATTCAAAGCATCAGGACCAGGAGATGACACAGTGCTCCAAAGGCCTGGTTCTGCTGCCTCCTCCTCCACCCACCTGCTGCAGACGCTTCTGTGAAGGGAAACTGCTACATGTTATGTCACCGATCCCTGCCATGCTGCGTGTCTAACGACCCGGCAGGGCCTGCTGAGTACAGTGGTGGTGGAATCGGCCCGATCGGACACTCCTATCTGCCACTTTGACCTTTTTATTCCGTCAAATTTGGACCCATTTACACCAAGTCCAGAACCGTTGGTGCTATCGACATGGGGTCTTCACCAGGGTGTCCGGAGCACCCCGAAACCCCCCCGTAGACACCACTTTCATCCCTCTACGACACTTACTTTCCCAGTTATTCCATTTTATTCCGTCAAGCTCTGGCTATTACCCCCTAACCTAACCAACCCTCATCATACCTGCATTTGTCCACTGGAGGGAGACAAAAACACCAAGCTCTGAGATTCAAATTTTGAACTGCAGACCTCACAGTGTCTGTGTGTGTGTGTGTGTGTGTGTGTGTGTGTGTGACAGAGAGAGAGAGAGAGTGACACTTGCTGTGTATTTAAGAAACAAACGCTCAAAGAAACCAAACAGAATGACACAGGCAGAAAGACACTGTTTTATTTTGGTAACCAATGATGCATTTCTTCTCCCCTTGTACAGTACACCCTGAAGCCGTGTGTGGACCAGGAGATCAGCAGAACAGGAACCACAGAGCGTCAGCGGCAGACATCCAAGCTGCACAGGGCACACGCAGCACCAGGCAGAATTAATGACGTCCCTGATCCACAGCTCAAGCCCAGCCACCCGCTGCCTCCTCGCCGCCTCCTCCCGGGACCTTCAAGGACCACCCACCAGCCACTGGTACACATTCCAATCTTACACAATGGCCCCAGCATCACAGGGCATCTCCTGACATTAAAATCTATCCTGATTTCTGTTGTTTTTCCCTCATCTCTGAGCCTGTGAGTGTGAGTGTGTGTGTGTGTGTGTGTGTGTGTGTGTGTGTGTGTGTGTGTGTGTCTCTCTCTCTTTTACACAAAAAACACATGTCAGTTGTTAAGGAAAATGTTATAAAACACTTCTTCAGTAAAGACTCAGAGAAGAGAAACACACAGAACTTCTTGCTAGCAAGGGCAGCCTCCACTCTAAGAGACTCCAGTGAGAGAACTGCCCCGGTCTTTATTTTATACTCCATTGAGTGTGTGTGTGTGTGTGTGTGTGTGTGTGTGTGTGTGTGTGTGTGTGTGTGTGTTGACAGAGAGAGAGAGAGAGAGAGAGAGAGACAGAGAGAGAGAGAGAGAGAGGGAGAGATACAAAGGAATGTAATTCAAATTTTGCACTTCAGACCTTACAGTGTGTGTGTGTGTGTGTGTGTGTGTGTGTGTGTGTGTGTGTCTGTCTTTTACACAAAAAATGCACTTGCAACAACTTTAATATGGAATGTACTGGACTTCCCAGCTAGGCGCCCTCCTGTGGATGACAGGTGCAATTGATTGTCAAAAGCAGATATCTAACAGCTTCTGACACTTTGTACCGCATTGAGCCAGCAGAGGGAGCCCCCCTGGTTCAATCCCAGTTGCACAGCAGTTGTGACCAGCTTCTGTCTGTGTGCTTTGGTGTGTGTGAGTGTGTGTGTGTGTGTGTGTGTTGACAGAGAGAGAGAGAGAGAGAGAGAGAGAGAGGGAGAGATACAAAGGAATGTAATTCAAATTTTGCACTTCAGACCTTACTGTGTGTGTGTGTGTGTGTGTGTGTGTGTGTGTGTCTGTCTTTTACACAAAAAATGCACTTGCAACAACTTTAATATGGAATGTACTGGACTTCCCAGCTAGGCGCCCTCCTGTGGACGACAGGTGCAATCCCAGTTGCACAGCACTTGACCAGCTTCTGTGTCTGTGTGTGTGTGTGTGTGTGTGTGTGTGTGTGTGTGTGTGTGACAGAGAGACAGACAGAGAGAGAGAGAGAGAGACACTTGCTGTGTATTTAAAAAACAAGCGCTCAAACAAACCAAAGAGAACGACAGAGGCAGAAAGACACTGTTTTTTTTGTGGTAACCCATGAGGTCTTGCTATCGAATTGTACAGTGCATCCTGAAGCAAGGCCGAGCAGATGACATAGTGCTCCACAGGCCTGCTTCTGGTGCCTGCTCCTGTACCAACCTGCTGCAGAGGCTTCTGTGAAGGGAAACTGCTACATGTTATGTCACCAATCCCTGCCATGCTGCGTGTCTAACGACCCGGCAGGGCCTGCTGAGTACAGTGGTGGTGGACCCAGGCCCTCTGCACCTTCCTTTCTCCGACTGGGACCCTTTTGTCCCATCCTTTTTGGTCCGATTCGCCATATCTCCAGAACCGAAGAAGCCATCGGCGTGGCTTCTTCGCCACAGCGTCCGGCACCCACCAAAACCCCCACCTAGACACCAACATCAGCCCTCTACACCTCTTACTTTTTCAGTTATTCCACTTTTGTCCCATCCTCTCCTGGCTTTTTCCCCATAACCTAACCCTAACCCTAACCCTAACCCTAACCCTAACCCTAACCCTAACCCTAACCCTAACCCTAACCCCTAACCCCTAACCCTACCCTAACCCCCTAACCCCTAACCCTAACCCTAACCCCCTAACCCTAACCCCCTAACCCTAACCCTAACCCTAACCCCTAACCCCCTAACCCTAACCCTAACCCTAACCCTAACCCTAACCCTAACCCTAACCCTAGAGTGCTAAGCCAGTGCTAACAAGAAAGCCAATGTGCTTAGCTGATGCTGGAAAGGAAATATGATGAGGGGGTGCCATTAAAACAATAAAAACAAAGAAAACCAAAAAAGGAATGTGAGATGGGGGTGCCATTAAAACAATAAAAACAAAGAAAGCTAGAGTGCTAAGCCGGTGCTAACAAGAAAGCCAAGGTGCTTAGCTGATGCTGGAAAGGAAATATGATGAGGGGGTGCCATTAAAACAATAAAAACAAAGAAAACCAAAAATGGAATGTGAGAAGGGGGTGCCATTAAAACAATAAAAACAAAGAAAGCTAAAGTGCTAAGCTAATGCTAACAAGAAAACCAAGGTGCTAAGCTAATGCTAACAATTGTATGACAGTGACACATGATAAAGTACAATTTGTACATGGGACTAGTCATCTTTATATTGAGTTTCATGGATGCTAATATGGAAGCTAACATTATGCTATGGCTAAAGCTAATGATGACAGTTCAAGGACACAACAGTGGTTGCCCTGGAGATCGATCAAGTGCATGATGGGAACCAGGAAGTCAGACCAGGCAGAGCACATGGAGCACAGGGAGCAGGTGGCAGACAGACCAGGGAGGAAACCTCATTCGAAGGACAAGGTGCAGGTATGTGAGAATACATGATAACAAATATAGGAAACGACTGAAGGAGAAGCATTTATGAGATGATATTAATACTCTAAACTTGCAGAAGCTAAAAGTCAATAATTGTGAGTTAATGAGTGAAATTTTCAAAGTAACGGACATACGTTAAATTTCCATAAACCCAAATAGGGCCTCATTAGCTCTCTAAAATGCGATTGAAACTGATGATATTAGTACTTTAAACTTGCAGAAGCTAAAAGCTAATAATTGTGAGTTAAGCAGAATATATGGATCATGCAATCAATCGGAGACCTCCGCGTCTCCGTGGCTGGGGTAGTCGCAGGCGGCCTTCGGGCACTGCCTTCGTCCCCCCAAGTGCAGACATGAAATCAATCGGAGACCTCCACGTCTCCGCGGCTGGGGCATTCGCAGGCGACCTTTGGACACTGCCTTCGTCCCCCCAAGCGCAGACCGCCCGGGGTGGCTCTTGAGTGAAATTCTCAAAGTCACGGACACACGTTGGATTGCCATGAACCCAAATAGGGCCTAAAACTTTAAAAATTAAAGCCCAGAAAGGCATTAATTAATTACCATTATCTTATTTAATTGATGACACACTCCAAGGCGTGATCAACCTTGGGAGGGCCTTCCTTGGATGAGGATGTCTAGTGATAATGGCCGAAACATCCGATGATTCCAGGGTCCACTACTGATGATGTGTCCTAAATATTACCTTAAAAATAATTAACATATACAATAATGTCAATTTAATGAGACAATAATAGGATAATACAATAAAATAAGGATTATAATAAAGAGGAAAAACCCTGGGGGACCTTGCCGCCCGGGATGGGGGCAGGTATGGACAGTGCATTGGAGCCCGGCCCCCTTCGGGGACCGGTCTCCCAACTTTATCTTCCCCTAACCAGCCAGTGCCGCCTGACCACCCGCCTGGGTAGTGTGGGGTTCCCTGGGGGCTTCCTTCACTGGGCTGGGGGTGTCCCGACCCCCTCCCAATCCTAAACCTAACCACTTGAGAAAGACAAATGCTGGAAAGGAAATATGATGAGGGGGTGCCATTAAAACAATAAAAACAAAGAAAACCAAAAAAGGAATGTGAGATGGGGGTGCCATTAAAACAACAAAAACAATAAAAACAAAGAAAGCTAGAGTGCTAAGCCAGTGCTAACAAGAAAGCCAATGTGCTTAGCTGATGCTGGAAAGGAAATATGATGAGGGGGTGCCATTAAAACAATAAAAACAAAGAAAACCAAAAAAGGAATGTGAGATGGGGGTGCCATTAAAACAATAAAAACAAAGAAAGCTAGAGTGCTAAGCCGGTGCTAACAAGAAAGCCAAGGTGCTTAGCTGATGCTGGAAAGGAAATATGATGAGGGGGTGCCATTAAAACAATAAAAACAAAGAAAACCAAAAATGGAATGTGAGAAGGGGGTGCCATTAAAACAATAAAAACAAAGAAAGCTAAAGTGCTAAGCTAATGCTAACAAGAAAACCAAGGTGCTAAGCTAATGCTAACAATTGTATGACAGTGACACATGATAAAGTACAATTTGTACATGGGACTAGTCATCTTTATATTGAGTTTCATGGATGCTAATATGGAAGCTAACATTATGCTATGGCTAAAGCTAATGATGACAGTTCAAGGACACAACAGTGGTTGCCCTGGAGATCGATCAAGTGCATGATGGGAACCAGGAAGTCAGACCAGGCAGAGCACATGGAGCACAGGGAGCAGGTGGCAGACAGACCAGGGAGGAAACCTCATTCGAAGGACAAGGTGCAGGTATGTGAGAATACATGATAACAAATATAGGAAACGACTGAAGGAGAAGCATTTATGAGATGATATTAATACTCTAAACTTGCAGAAGCTAAAAGTCAATAATTGTGAGTTAATGAGTGAAATTTTCAAAGTAACGGACATACGTTAAATTTCCATAAACCCAAATAGGGCCTCATTAGCTCTCTAAAATGCGATTGAAACTGATGATATTAGTACTTTAAACTTGCAGAAGCTAAAAGCTAATAATTGTGAGTTAAGCAGAATATATGGATCATGCAATCAATCGGAGACCTCCGCGTCTCCGTGGCTGGGGTAGTCGCAGGCGGCCTTCGGGCACTGCCTTCGTCCCCCCAAGTGCAGACATGAAATCAATCGGAGACCTCCACGTCTCCGCGGCTGGGGCATTCGCAGGCGACCTTTGGACACTGCCTTCGTCCCCCCAAGCGCAGACCGCCCGGGGTGGCTCTTGAGTGAAATTCTCAAAGTCACGGACACACGTTGGATTGCCATGAACCCAAATAGGGCCTAAAACTTTAAAAATTAAAGCCCAGAAAGGCATTAATTAATTACCATTATCTTATTTAATTGATGACACACTCCAAGGCGTGATCAACCTTGGGAGGGCCTTCCTTGGATGAGGATGTCTAGTGATAATGGCCGAAACATCCGATGATTCCAGGGTCCACTACTGATGATGTGTCCTAAATATTACCTTAAAAATAATTAACATATACAATAATGTCAATTTAATGAGACAATAATAGGATAATACAATAAAATAAGGATTATAATAAAGAGGAAAAACCCTGGGGGACCTTGCCGCCCGGGATGGGGGCAGGTATGGACAGTGCATTGGAGCCCGGCCCCCTTCGGGGACCGGTCTCCCAACTTTATCTTCCCCTACCCTAACCCCTAACCCTAACCCTAACCCTAACCCTACCCCTAACCCTAACCCTAACCCTAACCCTAACCCTAACCCTAACCCTAACCCCCTAACCCCCTAACCCCCCCCCCCCCCTAACCCTAACCCTAACCCTAACCCCTAACCCTAGATACATATGATTTTGTGGATAAAGTGAAGCAAATAGAAGTCCCCATTGATGCTTTTCTGTTTTCCATAGACATTGACAGCCTTTACACAAACATTGACATTGGTGAAGGCATTGACTCCATTAAGAGAGTCTTTCAAAGATACCCGGATAAGAAAAGGCCTGAAAAAGAATTACTACAACTTTTAGAAATAAACCTCACAAGGAACGATTTTGAATTCAATGGTGACTTCTATTTACAAATCAAGGGGACAGCTATGGGGAAAAAGTTTGCCCCAGCATATGCAAACATCTTCATGGCAGAGTGGGAAACTGCTGCACTAGATAAATGCATAAAGAAACCACTGCATTATTATCGCTTTCTGGATGACATATGGGGTGTCTGGCAACATTCTGAGCAGGATTTTGAGATGTTTCTTAGGACTTTAAATGACCACAATGCTTCTATTAAGCTTAAATCAACCATCAGTAAGACCTCTATTGATTTTCTTGACACAACCACCTTTAAGGGCACAAATTTCATGAATGATCACAAATTGGACATAAAGGTATTCTTTAAACCTACAGACACTCATGCCCTACTATTTAAAACAAGCTTTCATCCCAGACACACATTCGCAGGAATTGTCAAATCTCAGCTGTTAAGATTCCACAGAATCTGCACACAGAAATCTGATTTTGGAACTGCTGTCAAGACGTTATTCTCTGCTCTCTCCACTAGGGGGTACAATTGGTCTTTCCTAAGGGGATGCTTCAAATCATTTTTGCTGACAAAACCAATTGATGTCTCCCCCTTACTTCCAGTGGTCATCACATATGCCCCCTGCACCTGCAAATTAGTCAGGGCTCTTAAGAACAATTTCCAGAACCTGTCTCGAGATGTCCAGACACTCCATACTCACAGAGTGATTGCTGCCTTCAGGAGGCATAAAAATCTGGGTGATCTCCTTATTAGAGCCCAAATCACACCTCTCTCTGTGCCTAGACAGAGACATCAAGGACAATTTTTCCAACATCACAGATTGGTCCGCAGCCACTCCAATGGCCAGGTTTTTCTGTCTTTGTGCAAAGGGACCCCGAGATCCAAAAACTGTATATATTTGATTACATGCAAGAGATGTGGGATCCAGTATGTGGGAGAAACTGGTAACACACTGCTCACCAGATTCACTCAACACAGGTACAACATCACACGGAAAAAGAACACTCACACTCACCTTGTTAAGCACTTTCTATTGCATGGCTGGGATTCTATCACAGCTACAGCCATTCAAATCAACTCAGGGTGGACAACACAACAGAGATGGAGAGCTGAGAGGATTTGGATAGCTAAACTAAATACAGTTTATCCAAATGGCCTCAACGAAAAGGGTTATAGGAGGTATTAATACAACAACGTATATAGTTAACATTTCATTACTCTCATGTGTGTACTTATGGACATTTTGTCACTGCTCTGGGGACCTCGCCTTTTTCAGGTCTCACAAGGGAGCATCCTGGCCTCGAAATTGGCCCTAACCCTAACCTCAGTGACCCCCAGAATAATTGACCCCCTGCCCTAAGCCTAACCATTTGCCAATCTGATTGGACACGAGTTTGAAACCCCACTGGTGGGGTCCTGGACGCCTGAGAAGGGAGCAGGTATGGTCTGTGCATTGGAGCGCGGCCCCCTTCGGGGACCGTGCTCCCAACTTTGATCTCCCCTAACCCTAACCCTAACCCTAACCCTACCCTAACCCTAACCCTAACCCCTAACCCCTAACCCTAACCCTAACCCTAACCCTAACCCTAACCCTAACCCAAGTTGGCATTGTAGTAGCCCAAAATTCGGAAGAGAAAGAGGTCAGATGTAGGCCAAAAGGAAGGGTAAAGGGCAGAGGTCAAGAGAAGGGAAGAAAAGGATGATGAAAAAGGAAAAGTCAAAGGGGAAAGAGGAGAAGACTGGAAAGGAAGAAAGAAAGAAAAAAGGAAAAATGAGAGCCAAAAAGTCTGGCAGAATTGGAAAAAAGCAAACAGCTAAAAAAAGATATTACAAGAAAGCCAAAGAAAGCCAAGGAGGCGGGATCAGAGGGGAGAGTATAAATAGGAGCCTCAAACCCAGTGCTCTTCAGTATGCCCTCGCCTGAGGAAGAAGAAACAACTTCGAAACGTCGCGACAAGGGCATACTCATTTAATTTTTTCAATTTTACGTTAGTTTGTTGTTTTAGTTTGTTATTTTGGGGGATTTTATTTCATGTTTTGATTCATGTTTTATTGATTTTCCTTAAAAACTCAAATCAGAGATACATCAAAACTAAATGAAAAAACCACACAGAAAACAAATTGGGATTGAAAATACTTTATTGGAAACGAGCCAAAGTAACGGACACGGACAATGAGAACCTGTAAAAAACAAATACTTACCTTTTGAAATTTAAAACAAAAACCGTACTTACCTGGAAAGAAAAAAACCTGTAAAAGAAATACTTACCTTTCAAATTAAAAAACAATTATGGTGGTAGAGGGATGTGAGGCTGCGGACCATCGGGGTTGATGGCCCGTGCACGCCCTGTTCCTCCTTCGGGAGGGACAGTTTCTTTTCTTCAATCCTAACCAGCCAGTGCCTCGCTCCGGTTGGTCTTTGGGTCTCACTCCTAGTTAAAGCTCAATCTAGCATCTATGCCCTACCCCAGTCATTTGCCCTAACCCTAACCAATTTGTTTATCTCAAATTACCCACCCTAAATTTGGATTTTAGCCCTATTGTATATACCCCCTGATCTAATCTGGCCCTAAATAATTTGAAATTTTGATCCTTAACTCTACTTCTTTCCTGGAAATTAAATCTTAAACCTTACCCAAGTACTGGATCTGAAGCCCAAGTAATCCTAATCCCAGCTAAAACCTAAAGCCTAACCCAAAGTCACATCTCCTTTCTAAATTTACTCCCCAAGTCGGGTTGAGTCCTCCCCAAGCAGGGTCGAGAGTGTAGTATTAAAGCCAAGTTGGCATTGTAGTAGCCCAAAATTCGGAAGAGAAAGAGGTCAGATGTAGGCCAAAAGGAAGGGTAAAGGGCAGAGGTCAAGAGAAGGGAAGAAAAGGATGATGAAAAAGGAAAAGTCAAAGGGGAAAGAGGAGAAGACTGGAAAGGAAGAAAGAAAGAAAAAAGGAAAAATGAGAGCCAAAAAGTCTGGCAGAATTGGAAAAAAGCAAACAGCTAAAAAAAGATATTACAAGAAAGCCAAAGAAAGCCAAGGAGGCGGGATCAGAGGGGAGAGTATAAATAGGAGCCTCAAACCCAGTGCTCTTCAGTATGCCCTCGCCTGAGGAAGAAGAAACAACTTCGAAACGTCGCGACAAGGGCATACTCATTTAATTTTTTCAATTTTACGTTAGTTTGTTGTTTTAGTTTGTTATTTTGGGGGATTTTATTTCATGTTTTGATTCATGTTTTATTGATTTTCCTTAAAAACTCAAATCAGAGATACATCAAAACTAAATGAAAAAACCACACAGAAAACAAATTGGGATTGAAAATACTTTATTGGAAACGAGCCAAAGTAACGGACACGGACAATGAGAACCTGTAAAAAACAAATACTTACCTTTTGAAATTTAAAACAAAAACCGTACTTACCTGGAAAGAAAAAAACCTGTAAAAGAAATACTTACCTTTCAAATTAAAAAACAATTATGGTGGTAGAGGGATGTGAGGCTGCGGACCATCGGGGTTGATGGCCCGTGCACGCCCTGTTCCTCCTTCGGGAGGGACAGTTTCTTTTCTTCAATCCTAACCAGCCAGTGCCTCGCTCCGGTTGGTCTTTGGGTCTCACTCCTAGTTAAAGCTCAATCTAGCATCTATGCCCTACCCCAGTCATTTGCCCTAACCCTAACCAATTTGTTTATCTCAAATTACCCACCCTAAATTTGGATTTTAGCCCTATTGTATATACCCCCTGATCTAATCTGGCCCTAAATAATTTGAAATTTTGATCCTTAACTCTACTTCTTTCCTGGAAATTAAATCTTAAACCTTACCCAAGTACTGGATCTGAAGCCCAAGTAATCCTAATCCCAGCTAAAACCTAAAGCCTAACCCAAAGTCACATCTCCTTTCTAAATTTACTCCCCAAGTCGGGTTGAGTCCTCCCCAAGCAGGGTCGAGAGTGTAGTATTAAAGCCAAGTTGGCATTGTAGTAGCCCAAAATTCGGAAGAGAAAGAGGTCAGATGTAGGCCAAAAGGAAGGGTAAAGGGCAGAGGTCAAGAGAAGGGAAGAAAAGGATGATGAAAAAGGAAAAGTCAAAGGGGAAAGAGGAGAAGACTGGAAAGGAAGAAAGAAAGAAAAAAGGAAAAATGAGAGCCAAAAAGTCTGGCAGAATTGGAAAAAAGCAAACAGCTAAAAAAAGATATTACAAGAAAGCCAAAGAAAGCCAAGGAGGCGGGATCAGAGGGGAGAGTATAAATAGGAGCCTCAAACCCAGTGCTCTTCAGTATGCCCTCGCCTGAGGAAGAAGAAACAACTTCGAAACGTCGCGACAAGGGCATACTCATTTAATTTTTTCAATTTTACGTTAGTTTGTTGTTTTAGTTTGTTATTTTGGGGGATTTTATTTCATGTTTTGATTCATGTTTTATTGATTTTCCTTAAAAACTCAAATCAGAGATACATCAAAACTAAATGAAAAAACCACACAGAAAACAAATTGGGATTGAAAATACTTTATTGGAAACGAGCCAAAGTAACGGACACGGACAATGAGAACCTGTAAAAAACAAATACTTACCTTTTGAAATTTAAAACAAAAACCGTACTTACCTGGAAAGAAAAAAACCTGTAAAAGAAATACTTACCTTTCAAATTAAAAAACAATTATGGTGGTAGAGGGATGTGAGGCTGCGGACCATCGGGGTTGATGGCCCGTGCACGCCCTGTTCCTCCTTCGGGAGGGACAGTTTCTTTTCTTCAATCCTAACCCTAACCCTAACCCTACCCCTAACCCCCCTAACCCCCCCCCTAACCCTAACCCTAACCCCCCTAACCCTAACCCTGACCCCCTAACCCTAACCCTAAACGTCGCGACGGGCTCAATAGAAAAACTAATGGCCACTACTACCCAATGATGGGCAATTTTTTGATCGGGGGGCATCAGTGCCCACCCCAGTCGAGTGAGCGTGCACCAGGGGACCCAGACTTCTGCCTGGGACCCCTTTCTTTCCCCAAACCCTTACCAGCCAGGTCCCGGTGGAGTGGGCGATGCCCCTACCCACATCTCCTTCCCTAACCCTAACCTATCCCCCCCTCCCTGTCCCAACCCCAGAAAAAACAGAAAAAAAAGCCTAAAAAAATGGAAAAACAAAAAACAGAAAAAGAAGCCTAAATAGAGTGGTTACTAAGGATGGGGGTGCCAGAAAAACAAGATGATAGACAGAGTGGACTAAGGAATAGGGGGTGCCATAAAGAAAAAGGATAGAAAGAAAGCTCCCCAAGCAGGGTTGAGAAAAGAAAAAAAGAGAGAGAGTAAGAAAGCTCCCCAAGTAGGGTTGAGAGGAAAAGAGAAAAGTCACGTAAAAACAGAAAAAGTGACAGAGAGAAAAATAGAAAAATCTAAGTACAGAAAAAATTAAAAAGCCAAGAAATAACCTAAGTAAGAAGAAACAGAAATAAAGTAAGACAAAAAAGTCAGAAAGAAAAGCTAAGAAGAGAAAAAGTATAAATAGAGGACAAACCAGTCCCTACCCTCATTGAGCCCAGCCTGATGAAGGCGAAGTAACGCCGAAACGTCGCGACGGGCTCAATAGAAAAACTAATGGCCACTACTACCCAATGATGGGCAATTTTTTGATCGGGGGGCATCAGTGCCCACCCCAGTCGAGTGAGCGTGCACCAGGGGACCCAGACTTCTGCCTGGGACCCCTTTCTTTCCCCAAACCCTTACCAGCCAGGTCCCGGTGGAGTGGGCGATGCCCCTACCCACATCTCCTTCCCTAACCCTAACCTATCCCCCCCTCCCTGTCCCAACCCCAGAAAAAACAGGGAAAAAAAAGCCTAAAAAAATGGAAAAACAAAAAACAGAAAAAGAAGCCTAAATAGAGTGGTTACTAAGGATGGGGGTGCCAGAAAAACAAGATGATAGACAGAGTGGACTAAGGAATAGGGGGTGCCATAAAGAAAAAGGATAGAAAGAAAGCTCCCCAAGCAGGGTTGAGAAAAGAAAAAAAGAGAGAGAGTAAGAAAGCTCCCCAAGTAGGGTTGAGAGGAAAAGAGAAAAGTCACGTAAAAACAGAAAAAGTGACAGAGAGAAAAATAGAAAAATCTAAGTACAGAAAAAATTAAAAAGCCAAGAAATAACCTAAGTAAGAAGAAACAGAAATAAAGTAAGACAAAAAAGTCAGAAAGAAAAGCTAAGAAGAGAAAAAGTATAAATAGAGGACAAACCAGTCCCTACCCTCATTGAGCCCAGCCTGATGAAGGCGAAGTAACGCCGAAACGTCGCGACGGGCTCAATAGAAAAACTAATGGCCACTACTACCCAATGATGGGCAATTTTTTGATCGGGGGGCATCAGTGCCCACCCCAGTCGAGTGAGCGTGCACCAGGGGACCCAGACTTCTGCCTGGGACCCCTTTCTTTCCCCAAACCCTTACCAGCCAGGTCCCGGTGGAGTGGGCGATGCCCCTACCCACATCTCCTTCCCTAACCCTAACCTATCCCCCCCTCCCTGTCCCAACCCCAGAAAAAACAGAAAAAAAAGCCTAAAAAAATGGAAAAACAAAAAACAGAAAAAGAAGCCTAAATAGAGTGGTTACTAAGGATGGGGGTGCCAGAAAAACAAGATGATAGACAGAGTGGACTAAGGAATAGGGGGTGCCATAAAGAAAAAGGATAGAAAGAAAGCTCCCCAAGCAGGGTTGAGAAAAGAAAAAAAGAGAGAGAGTAAGAAAGCTCCCCAAGTAGGGTTGAGAGGAAAAGAGAAAAGTCACGTAAAAACAGAAAAAGTGACAGAGAGAAAAATAGAAAAATCTAAGTACAGAAAAAATTAAAAAGCCAAGAAATAACCTAAGTAAGAAGAAACAGAAATAAAGTAAGACAAAAAAGTCAGAAAGAAAAGCTAAGAAGAGAAAAAGTATAAATAGAGGACAAACCAGTCCCTACCCTCATTGAGCCCAGCCTGATGAAGGCGAAGTAACGCCGAAACGTCGCGACGGGCTCAATAGAAAAACTAATGGCCACTACTACCCAATGATGGGCAATTTTTTGATCGGGGGGCATCAGTGCCCACCCCAGTCGAGTGAGCGTGCACCAGGGGACCCAGACTTCTGCCTGGGACCCCTTTCTTTCCCCAAACCCTTACCAGCCAGGTCCCGGTGGAGTGGGCGATGCCCCTACCCACATCTCCTTCCCTAACCCTAACCTATCCCCCCCTCCCTGTCCCAACCCCAGAAAAAACAGAAAAAAAAGCCTAAAAAAATGGAAAAACAAAAAACAGAAAAAGAAGCCTAAATAGAGTGGTTACTAAGGATGGGGGTGCCAGAAAAACAAGATGATAGACAGAGTGGACTAAGGAATAGGGGGTGCCATAAAGAAAAAGGATAGAAAGAAAGCTCCCCAAGCAGGGTTGAGAAAAGAAAAAAAGAGAGAGAGTAAGAAAGCTCCCCAAGTAGGGTTGAGAGGAAAAGAGAAAAGTCACGTAAAAACAGAAAAAGTGACAGAGAGAAAAATAGAAAAATCTAAGTACAGAAAAAATTAAAAAGCCAAGAAATAACCTAAGTAAGAAGAAACAGAAATAAAGTAAGACAAAAAAGTCAGAAAGAAAAGCTAAGAAGAGAAAAAGTATAAATAGAGGACAAACCAGTCCCTACCCTCATTGAGCCCAGCCTGATGAAGGCGAAGTAACGCCGAAACGTCGCGACGGGCTCAATAGAAAAACTAATGGCCACTACTACCCAATGATGGGCAATTTTTTGATCGGGGGGCATCAGTGCCCACCCCAGTCGAGTGAGCGTGCACCAGGGGACCCAGACTTCTGCCTGGGACCCCTTTCTTTCCCCAAACCCTTACCAGCCAGGTCCCGGTGGAGTGGGCGATGCCCCTACCCACATCTCCTTCCCTAACCCTAACCTATCCCCCCCTCCCTGTCCCAACCCCAGAAAAAACAGAAAAAAAAAGCCTAAAAAAATGGAAAAACAAAAAACAGAAAAAGAAGCCTAAATAGAGTGGTTACTAAGGATGGGGGTGCCAGAAAAACAAGATGATAGACAGAGTGGACTAAGGAATAGGGGGTGCCATAAAGAAAAAGGATAGAAAGAAAGCTCCCCAAGCAGGGTTGAGAAAAGAAAAAAAGAGAGAGAGTAAGAAAGCTCCCCAAGTAGGGTTGAGAGGAAAAGAGAAAAGTCACGTAAAAACAGAAAAAGTGACAGAGAGAAAAATAGAAAAATCTAAGTACAGAAAAAATTAAAAAGCCAAGAAATAACCTAAGTAAGAAGAAACAGAAATAAAGTAAGACAAAAAAGTCAGAAAGAAAAGCTAAGAAGAGAAAAAGTATAAATAGAGGACAAACCAGTCCCTACCCTCATTGAGCCCAGCCTGATGAAGGCGAAGTAACGCCGAAACGTCGCGACGGGCTCAATAGAAAAACTAATGGCCACTACTACCCAATGATGGGCAATTTTTTGATCGGGGGGCATCAGTGCCCACCCCAGTCGAGTGAGCGTGCACCAGGGGACCCAGACTTCTGCCTGGGACCCCTTTCTTTCCCCAAACCCTTACCAGCCAGGTCCCGGTGGAGTGGGCGATGCCCCTACCCACATCTCCTTCCCTAACCCTAACCTATCCCCCCCTCCCTGTCCCAACCCCAGAAAAAACAGAAAAAAAAGCCTAAAAAAATGGAAAAACAAAAAACAGAAAAAGAAGCCTAAATAGAGTGGTTACTAAGGATGGGGGTGCCAGAAAAACAAGATGATAGACAGAGTGGACTAAGGAATAGGGGGTGCCATAAAGAAAAAGGATAGAAAGAAAGCTCCCCAAGCAGGGTTGAGAAAAGAAAAAAAGAGAGAGAGTAAGAAAGCTCCCCAAGTAGGGTTGAGAGGAAAAGAGAAAAGTCACGTAAAAACAGAAAAAGTGACAGAGAGAAAAATAGAAAAATCTAAGTACAGAAAAAATTAAAAAGCCAAGAAATAACCTAAGTAAGAAGAAACAGAAATAAAGTAAGACAAAAAAGTCAGAAAGAAAAGCTAAGAAGAGAAAAAGTATAAATAGAGGACAAACCAGTCCCTACCCTCATTGAGCCCAGCCTGATGAAGGCGAAGTAACGCCGAAACGTCGCGACGGGCTCAATAGAAAAACTAATGGCCACTACTACCCAATGATGGGCAATTTTTTGATCGGGGGGCATCAGTGCCCACCCCAGTCGAGTGAGCGTGCACCAGGGGACCCAGACTTCTGCCTGGGACCCCTTTCTTTCCCCAAACCCTTACCAGCCAGGTCCCGGTGGAGTGGGCGATGCCCCTACCCACATCTCCTTCCCTAACCCTAACCTATCCCCCCCTCCCTGTCCCAACCCCAGAAAAAACAGAAAAAAAAGCCTAAAAAAATGGAAAAACAAAAAACAGAAAAAGAAGCCTAAATAGAGTGGTTACTAAGGATGGGGGTGCCAGAAAAACAAGATGATAGACAGAGTGGACTAAGGAATAGGGGGTGCCATAAAGAAAAAGGATAGAAAGAAAGCTCCCCAAGCAGGGTTGAGAAAAGAAAAAAAGAGAGAGAGTAAGAAAGCTCCCCAAGTAGGGTTGAGAGGAAAAGAGAAAAGTCACGTAAAAACAGAAAAAGTGACAGAGAGAAAAATAGAAAAATCTAAGTACAGAAAAAATTAAAAAGCCAAGAAATAACCTAAGTAAGAAGAAACAGAAATAAAGTAAGACAAAAAAGTCAGAAAGAAAAGCTAAGAAGAGAAAAAGTATAAATAGAGGACAAACCAGTCCCTACCCTCATTGAGCCCAGCCTGATGAAGGCGAAGTAACGCCGAAACGTCGCGACGGGCTCAATAGAAAAACTAATGGCCACTACTACCCAATGATGGGCAATTTTTTGATCGGGGGGCATCAGTGCCCACCCCAGTCGAGTGAGCGTGCACCAGGGGACCCAGACTTCTGCCTGGGACCCCTTTCTTTCCCCAAACCCTTACCAGCCAGGTCCCGGTGGAGTGGGCGATGCCCCTACCCACATCTCCTTCCCTAACCCTAACCTATCCCCCCCTCCCTGTCCCAACCCCAGAAAAAACAGAAAAAAAAGCCTAAAAAAATGGAAAAACAAAAAACAGAAAAAGAAGCCTAAATAGAGTGGTTACTAAGGATGGGGGTGCCAGAAAAACAAGATGATAGACAGAGTGGACTAAGGAATAGGGGGTGCCATAAAGAAAAAGGATAGAAAGAAAGCTCCCCAAGCAGGGTTGAGAAAAGAAAAAAAGAGAGAGAGTAAGAAAGCTCCCCAAGTAGGGTTGAGAGGAAAAGAGAAAAGTCACGTAAAAACAGAAAAAGTGACAGAGAGAAAAATAGAAAAATCTAAGTACAGAAAAAATTAAAAAGCCAAGAAATAACCTAAGTAAGAAGAAACAGAAATAAAGTAAGACAAAAAAGTCAGAAAGAAAAGCTAAGAAGAGAAAAAGTATAAATAGAGGACAAACCAGTCCCTACCCTCATTGAGCCCAGCCTGATGAAGGCGAAGTAACGCCGAAACGTCGCGACGGGCTCAATAGAAAAACTAATGGCCACTACTACCCAATGATGGGCAATTTTTTGATCGGGGGGCATCAGTGCCCACCCCAGTCGAGTGAGCGTGCACCAGGGGACCCAGACTTCTGCCTGGGACCCCTTTCTTTCCCCAAACCCTTACCAGCCAGGTCCCGGTGGAGTGGGCGATGCCCCTACCCACATCTCCTTCCCTAACCCTAACCTATCCCCCCCTCCCTGTCCCAACCCCAGAAAAAACAGAAAAAAAAGCCTAAAAAAATGGAAAAACAAAAAACAGAAAAAGAAGCCTAAATAGAGTGGTTACTAAGGATGGGGGTGCCAGAAAAACAAGATGATAGACAGAGTGGACTAAGGAATAGGGGGTGCCATAAAGAAAAAGGATAGAAAGAAAGCTCCCCAAGCAGGGTTGAGAAAAGAAAAAAAGAGAGAGAGTAAGAAAGCTCCCCAAGTAGGGTTGAGAGGAAAAGAGAAAAGTCACGTAAAAACAGAAAAAGTGACAGAGAGAAAAATAGAAAAATCTAAGTACAGAAAAAATTAAAAAGCCAAGAAATAACCTAAGTAAGAAGAAACAGAAATAAAGTAAGACAAAAAAGTCAGAAAGAAAAGCTAAGAAGAGAAAAAGTATAAATAGAGGACAAACCAGTCCCTACCCTCATTGAGCCCAGCCTGATGAAGGCGAAGTAACGCCGAAACGTCGCGACGGGCTCAATAGAAAAACTAATGGCCACTACTACCCAATGATGGGCAATTTTTTGATCGGGGGGCATCAGTGCCCACCCCAGTCGAGTGAGCGTGCACCAGGGGACCCAGACTTCTGCCTGGGACCCCTTTCTTTCCCCAAACCCTTACCAGCCAGGTCCCGGTGGAGTGGGCGATGCCCCTACCCACATCTCCTTCCCTAACCCTAACCTATCCCCCCCTCCCTGTCCCAACCCCAGAAAAAACAGAAAAAAAAGCCTAAAAAAATGGAAAAACAAAAAACAGAAAAAGAAGCCTAAATAGAGTGGTTACTAAGGATGGGGGTGCCAGAAAAACAAGATGATAGACAGAGTGGACTAAGGAATAGGGGGTGCCATAAAGAAAAAGGATAGAAAGAAAGCTCCCCAAGCAGGGTTGAGAAAAGAAAAAAAGAGAGAGAGTAAGAAAGCTCCCCAAGTAGGGTTGAGAGGAAAAGAGAAAAGTCACGTAAAAACAGAAAAAGTGACAGAGAGAAAAATAGAAAAATCTAAGTACAGAAAAAATTAAAAAGCCAAGAAATAACCTAAGTAAGAAGAAACAGAAATAAAGTAAGACAAAAAAGTCAGAAAGAAAAGCTAAGAAGAGAAAAAGTATAAATAGAGGACAAACCAGTCCCTACCCTCATTGAGCCCAGCCTGATGAAGGCGAAGTAACGCCGAAACGTCGCGACGGGCTCAATAGAAAAACTAATGGCCACTACTACCCAATGATGGGCAATTTTTTGATCGGGGGGCATCAGTGCCCACCCCAGTCGAGTGAGCGTGCACCAGGGGACCCAGACTTCTGCCTGGGACCCCTTTCTTTCCCCAAACCCTTACCAGCCAGGTCCCGGTGGAGTGGGCGATGCCCCTACCCACATCTCCTTCCCTAACCCTAACCTATCCCCCCCTCCCTGTCCCAACCCCAGAAAAAACAGAAAAAAAAGCCTAAAAAAATGGAAAAACAAAAAACAGAAAAAGAAGCCTAAATAGAGTGGTTACTAAGGATGGGGGTGCCAGAAAAACAAGATGATAGACAGAGTGGACTAAGGAATAGGGGGTGCCATAAAGAAAAAGGATAGAAAGAAAGCTCCCCAAGCAGGGTTGAGAAAAGAAAAAAAGAGAGAGAGTAAGAAAGCTCCCCAAGTAGGGTTGAGAGGAAAAGAGAAAAGTCACGTAAAAACAGAAAAAGTGACAGAGAGAAAAATAGAAAAATCTAAGTACAGAAAAAATTAAAAAGCCAAGAAATAACCTAAGTAAGAAGAAACAGAAATAAAGTAAGACAAAAAAGTCAGAAAGAAAAGCTAAGAAGAGAAAAAGTATAAATAGAGGACAAACCAGTCCCTACCCTCATTGAGCCCAGCCTGATGAAGGCGAAGTAACGCCGAAACGTCGCGACGGGCTCAATAGAAAAACTAATGGCCACTACTACCCAATGATGGGCAATTTTTTGATCGGGGGGCATCAGTGCCCACCCCAGTCGAGTGAGCGTGCACCAGGGGACCCAGACTTCTGCCTGGGACCCCTTTCTTTCCCCAAACCCTTACCAGCCAGGTCCCGGTGGAGTGGGCGATGCCCCTACCCACATCTCCTTCCCTAACCCTAACCTATCCCCCCCTCCCTGTCCCAACCCCAGAAAAAACAGAAAAAAAAGCCTAAAAAAATGGAAAAACAAAAAACAGAAAAAGAAGCCTAAATAGAGTGGTTACTAAGGATGGGGGTGCCAGAAAAACAAGATGATAGACAGAGTGGACTAAGGAATAGGGGGTGCCATAAAGAAAAAGGATAGAAAGAAAGCTCCCCAAGCAGGGTTGAGAAAAGAAAAAAAGAGAGAGAGTAAGAAAGCTCCCCAAGTAGGGTTGAGAGGAAAAGAGAAAAGTCACGTAAAAACAGAAAAAGTGACAGAGAGAAAAATAGAAAAATCTAAGTACAGAAAAAATTAAAAAGCCAAGAAATAACCTAAGTAAGAAGAAACAGAAATAAAGTAAGACAAAAAAGTCAGAAAGAAAAGCTAAGAAGAGAAAAAGTATAAATAGAGGACAAACCAGTCCCTACCCTCATTGAGCCCAGCCTGATGAAGGCGAAGTAACGCCGAAACGTCGCGACGGGCTCAATAGAAAAACTAATGGCCACTACTACCCAATGATGGGCAATTTTTTGATCGGGGGGCATCAGTGCCCACCCCAGTCGAGTGAGCGTGCACCAGGGGACCCAGACTTCTGCCTGGGACCCCTTTCTTTCCCCAAACCCTTACCAGCCAGGTCCCGGTGGAGTGGGCGATGCCCCTACCCACATCTCCTTCCCTAACCCTAACCTATCCCCCCCTCCCTGTCCCAACCCCAGAAAAAACAGAAAAAAAAGCCTAAAAAAATGGAAAAACAAAAAACAGAAAAAGAAGCCTAAATAGAGTGGTTACTAAGGATGGGGGTGCCAGAAAAACAAGATGATAGACAGAGTGGACTAAGGAATAGGGGGTGCCATAAAGAAAAAGGATAGAAAGAAAGCTCCCCAAGCAGGGTTGAGAAAAGAAAAAAAGAGAGAGAGTAAGAAAGCTCCCCAAGTAGGGTTGAGAGGAAAAGAGAAAAGTCACGTAAAAACAGAAAAAGTGACAGAGAGAAAAATAGAAAAATCTAAGTACAGAAAAAATTAAAAAGCCAAGAAATAACCTAAGTAAGAAGAAACAGAAATAAAGTAAGACAAAAAAGTCAGAAAGAAAAGCTAAGAAGAGAAAAAGTATAAATAGAGGACAAACCAGTCCCTACCCTCATTGAGCCCAGCCTGATGAAGGCGAAGTAACGCCGAAACGTCGCGACGGGCTCAATAGAAAAACTAATGGCCACTACTACCCAATGATGGGCAATTTTTTGATCGGGGGGCATCAGTGCCCACCCCAGTCGAGTGAGCGTGCACCAGGGGACCCAGACTTCTGCCTGGGACCCCTTTCTTTCCCCAAACCCTTACCAGCCAGGTCCCGGTGGAGTGGGCGATGCCCCTACCCACATCTCCTTCCCTAACCCTAACCTATCCCCCCCTCCCTGTCCCAACCCCAGAAAAAACAGAAAAAAAAGCCTAAAAAAATGGAAAAACAAAAAACAGAAAAAGAAGCCTAAATAGAGTGGTTACTAAGGATGGGGGTGCCAGAAAAACAAGATGATAGACAGAGTGGACTAAGGAATAGGGGGTGCCATAAAGAAAAAGGATAGAAAGAAAGCTCCCCAAGCAGGGTTGAGAAAAGAAAAAAAGAGAGAGAGTAAGAAAGCTCCCCAAGTAGGGTTGAGAGGAAAAGAGAAAAGTCACGTAAAAACAGAAAAAGTGACAGAGAGAAAAATAGAAAAATCTAAGTACAGAAAAAATTAAAAAGCCAAGAAATAACCTAAGTAAGAAGAAACAGAAATAAAGTAAGACAAAAAAGTCAGAAAGAAAAGCTAAGAAGAGAAAAAGTATAAATAGAGGACAAACCAGTCCCTACCCTCATTGAGCCCAGCCTGATGAAGGCGAAGTAACGCCGAAACGTCGCGACGGGCTCAATAGAAAAACTAATGGCCACTACTACCCAATGATGGGCAATTTTTTGATCGGGGGGCATCAGTGCCCACCCCAGTCGAGTGAGCGTGCACCAGGGGACCCAGACTTCTGCCTGGGACCCCTTTCTTTCCCCAAACCCTTACCAGCCAGGTCCCGGTGGAGTGGGCGATGCCCCTACCCACATCTCCTTCCCTAACCCTAACCTATCCCCCCCTCCCTGTCCCAACCCCAGAAAAAACAGAAAAAAAAGCCTAAAAAAATGGAAAAACAAAAAACAGAAAAAGAAGCCTAAATAGAGTGGTTACTAAGGATGGGGGTGCCAGAAAAACAAGATGATAGACAGAGTGGACTAAGGAATAGGGGGTGCCATAAAGAAAAAGGATAGAAAGAAAGCTCCCCAAGCAGGGTTGAGAAAAGAAAAAAAGAGAGAGAGTAAGAAAGCTCCCCAAGTAGGGTTGAGAGGAAAAGAGAAAAGTCACGTAAAAACAGAAAAAGTGACAGAGAGAAAAATAGAAAAATCTAAGTACAGAAAAAATTAAAAAGCCAAGAAATAACCTAAGTAAGAAGAAACAGAAATAAAGTAAGACAAAAAAGTCAGAAAGAAAAGCTAAGAAGAGAAAAAGTATAAATAGAGGACAAACCAGTCCCTACCCTCATTGAGCCCAGCCTGATGAAGGCGAAGTAACGCCGAAACGTCGCGACGGGCTCAATAGAAAAACTAATGGCCACTACTACCCAATGATGGGCAATTTTTTGATCGGGGGGCATCAGTGCCCACCCCAGTCGAGTGAGCGTGCACCAGGGGACCCAGACTTCTGCCTGGGACCCCTTTCTTTCCCCAAACCCTTACCAGCCAGGTCCCGGTGGAGTGGGCGATGCCCCTACCCACATCTCCTTCCCTAACCCTAACCTATCCCCCCCTCCCTGTCCCAACCCCAGAAAAAACAGAAAAAAAAGCCTAAAAAAATGGAAAAACAAAAAACAGAAAAAGAAGCCTAAATAGAGTGGTTACTAAGGATGGGGGTGCCAGAAAAACAAGATGATAGACAGAGTGGACTAAGGAATAGGGGGTGCCATAAAGAAAAAGGATAGAAAGAAAGCTCCCCAAGCAGGGTTGAGAAAAGAAAAAAAGAGAGAGAGTAAGAAAGCTCCCCAAGTAGGGTTGAGAGGAAAAGAGAAAAGTCACGTAAAAACAGAAAAAGTGACAGAGAGAAAAATAGAAAAATCTAAGTACAGAAAAAATTAAAAAGCCAAGAAATAACCTAAGTAAGAAGAAACAGAAATAAAGTAAGACAAAAAAGTCAGAAAGAAAAGCTAAGAAGAGAAAAAGTATAGAGGACAAACCAGTCCCTACCCTCATTGAGCCCAGCCTGATGAAGGCGAAGTAACGCCGAAACGTCGCGACGGGCTCAATAGAAAAACTAATGGCCACTACTACCCAATGATGGGCAATTTTTTGATCGGGGGGCATCAGTGCCCACCCCAGTCGAGTGAGCGTGCACCAGGGGACCCAGACTTCTGCCTGGGACCCCTTTCTTTCCCCAAACCCTTACCAGCCAGGTCCCGGTGGAGTGGGCGATGCCCCTACCCACATCTCCTTCCCTAACCCTAACCTATCCCCCCCTCCCTGTCCCAACCCCAGAAAAAA
The DNA here is from genome assembly GCF_057382095.1 of Aulonocara sp. 'chitande type north' Nkhata Bay. Taxonomy (NCBI): domain Eukaryota; kingdom Metazoa; phylum Chordata; class Actinopteri; order Cichliformes; family Cichlidae; genus Aulonocara; species Aulonocara sp. 'chitande type north' Nkhata Bay. The sequence continues at coordinate 18,203 of NC_141356.1, read as the reverse complement.
CAGAAAAAAAAGCCTAAAAAAATGGAAAAACAAAAAACAGAAAAAGAAGCCTAAATAGAGTGGTTACTAAGGATGGGGGTGCCAGAAAAACAAGATGATAGACAGAGTGGACTAAGGAATAGGGGGTGCCATAAAGAAAAAGGATAGAAAGAAAGCTCCCCAAGCAGGGTTGAGAAAAGAAAAAAAGAGAGAGAGTAAGAAAGCTCCCCAAGTAGGGTTGAGAGGAAAAGAGAAAAGTCACGTAAAAACAGAAAAAGTGACAGAGAGAAAAATAGAAAAATCTAAGTACAGAAAAAATTAAAAAGCCAAGAAATAACCTAAGTAAGAAGAAACAGAAATAAAGTAAGACAAAAAAGTCAGAAAGAAAAGCTAAGAAGAGAAAAAGTATAAATAGAGGACAAACCAGTCCCTACCCTCATTGAGCCCAGCCTGATGAAGGCGAAGTAACGCCGAAACGTCGCGACGGGCTCAATAGAAAAACTAATGGCCACTACTACCCAATGATGGGCAATTTTTTGATCGGGGGGCATCAGTGCCCACCCCAGTCGAGTGAGCGTGCACCAGGGGACCCAGACTTCTGCCTGGGACCCCTTTCTTTCCCCAAACCCTTACCAGCCAGGTCCCGGTGGAGTGGGCGATGCCCCTACCCACATCTCCTTCCCTAACCCTAACCTATCCCCCCCTCCCTGTCCCAACCCCAGAAAAAACAGAAAAAAAAGCCTAAAAAAATGGAAAAACAAAAAACAGAAAAAGAAGCCTAAATAGAGTGGTTACTAAGGATGGGGGTGCCAGAAAAACAAGATGATAGACAGAGTGGACTAAGGAATAGGGGGTGCCATAAAGAAAAAGGATAGAAAGAAAGCTCCCCAAGCAGGGTTGAGAAAAGAAAAAAAGAGAGAGAGTAAGAAAGCTCCCCAAGTAGGGTTGAGAGGAAAAGAGAAAAGTCACGTAAAAACAGAAAAAGTGACAGAGAGAAAAATAGAAAAATCTAAGTACAGAAAAAATTAAAAAGCCAAGAAATAACCTAAGTAAGAAGAAACAGAAATAAAGTAAGACAAAAAAGTCAGAAAGAAAAGCTAAGAAGAGAAAAAGTATAAATAGAGGACAAACCAGTCCCTACCCTCATTGAGCCCAGCCTGATGAAGGCGAAGTAACGCCGAAACGTCGCGACGGGCTCAATAGAAAAACTAATGGCCACTACTACCCAATGATGGGCAATTTTTTGATCGGGGGGCATCAGTGCCCACCCCAGTCGAGTGAGCGTGCACCAGGGGACCCAGACTTCTGCCTGGGACCCCTTTCTTTCCCCAAACCCTTACCAGCCAGGTCCCGGTGGAGTGGGCGATGCCCCTACCCACATCTCCTTCCCTAACCCTAACCTATCCCCCCCTCCCTGTCCCAACCCCAGAAAAAACAGAAAAAAAAGCCTAAAAAAATGGAAAAACAAAAAACAGAAAAAGAAGCCTAAATAGAGTGGTTACTAAGGATGGGGGTGCCAGAAAAACAAGATGATAGACAGAGTGGACTAAGGAATAGGGGGTGCCATAAAGAAAAAGGATAGAAAGAAAGCTCCCCAAGCAGGGTTGAGAAAAGAAAAAAAGAGAGAGAGTAAGAAAGCTCCCCAAGTAGGGTTGAGAGGAAAAGAGAAAAGTCACGTAAAAACAGAAAAAGTGACAGAGAGAAAAATAGAAAAATCTAAGTACAGAAAAAATTAAAAAGCCAAGAAATAACCTAAGTAAGAAGAAACAGAAATAAAGTAAGACAAAAAAGTCAGAAAGAAAAGCTAAGAAGAGAAAAAGTATAAATAGAGGACAAACCAGTCCCTACCCTCATTGAGCCCAGCCTGATGAAGGCGAAGTAACGCCGAAACGTCGCGACGGGCTCAATAGAAAAACTAATGGCCACTACTACCCAATGATGGGCAATTTTTTGATCGGGGGGCATCAGTGCCCACCCCAGTCGAGTGAGCGTGCACCAGGGGACCCAGACTTCTGCCTGGGACCCCTTTCTTTCCCCAAACCCTTACCAGCCAGGTCCCGGTGGAGTGGGCGATGCCCCTACCCACATCTCCTTCCCTAACCCTAACCTATCCCCCCCTCCCTGTCCCAACCCCAGAAAAAACAGAAAAAAAAGCCTAAAAAAATGGAAAAACAAAAAACAGAAAAAGAAGCCTAAATAGAGTGGTTACTAAGGATGGGGGTGCCAGAAAAACAAGATGATAGACAGAGTGGACTAAGGAATAGGGGGTGCCATAAAGAAAAAGGATAGAAAGAAAGCTCCCCAAGCAGGGTTGAGAAAAGAAAAAAAGAGAGAGAGTAAGAAAGCTCCCCAAGTAGGGTTGAGAGGAAAAGAGAAAAGTCACGTAAAAACAGAAAAAGTGACAGAGAGAAAAATAGAAAAATCTAAGTACAGAAAAAATTAAAAAGCCAAGAAATAACCTAAGTAAGAAGAAACAGAAATAAAGTAAGACAAAAAAGTCAGAAAGAAAAGCTAAGAAGAGAAAAAGTATAAATAGAGGACAAACCAGTCCCTACCCTCATTGAGCCCAGCCTGATGAAGGCGAAGTAACGCCGAAACGTCGCGACGGGCTCAATAGAAAAACTAATGGCCACTACTACCCAATGATGGGCAATTTTTTGATCGGGGGGCATCAGTGCCCACCCCAGTCGAGTGAGCGTGCACCAGGGGACCCAGACTTCTGCCTGGGACCCCTTTCTTTCCCCAAACCCTTACCAGCCAGGTCCCGGTGGAGTGGGCGATGCCCCTACCCACATCTCCTTCCCTAACCCTAACCTATCCCCCCCTCCCTGTCCCAACCCCAGAAAAAACAGAAAAAAAAGCCTAAAAAAATGGAAAAACAAAAAACAGAAAAAGAAGCCTAAATAGAGTGGTTACTAAGGATGGGGGTGCCAGAAAAACAAGATGATAGACAGAGTGGACTAAGGAATAGGGGGTGCCATAAAGAAAAAGGATAGAAAGAAAGCTCCCCAAGCAGGGTTGAGAAAAGAAAAAAAGAGAGAGAGTAAGAAAGCTCCCCAAGTAGGGTTGAGAGGAAAAGAGAAAAGTCACGTAAAAACAGAAAAAGTGACAGAGAGAAAAATAGAAAAATCTAAGTACAGAAAAAATTAAAAAGCCAAGAAATAACCTAAGTAAGAAGAAACAGAAATAAAGTAAGACAAAAAAGTCAGAAAGAAAAGCTAAGAAGAGAAAAAGTATAAATAGAGGACAAACCAGTCCCTACCCTCATTGAGCCCAGCCTGATGAAGGCGAAGTAACGCCGAAACGTCGCGACGGGCTCAATAGAAAAACTAATGGCCACTACTACCCAATGATGGGCAATTTTTTGATCGGGGGGCATCAGTGCCCACCCCAGTCGAGTGAGCGTGCACCAGGGGACCCAGACTTCTGCCTGGGACCCCTTTCTTTCCCCAAACCCTTACCAGCCAGGTCCCGGTGGAGTGGGCGATGCCCCTACCCACATCTCCTTCCCTAACCCTAACCTATCCCCCCCTCCCTGTCCCAACCCCAGAAAAAACAGAAAAAAAAGCCTAAAAAAATGGAAAAACAAAAAACAGAAAAAGAAGCCTAAATAGAGTGGTTACTAAGGATGGGGGTGCCAGAAAAACAAGATGATAGACAGAGTGGACTAAGGAATAGGGGGTGCCATAAAGAAAAAGGATAGAAAGAAAGCTCCCCAAGCAGGGTTGAGAAAAGAAAAAAAGAGAGAGAGTAAGAAAGCTCCCCAAGTAGGGTTGAGAGGAAAAGAGAAAAGTCACGTAAAAACAGAAAAAGTGACAGAGAGAAAAATAGAAAAATCTAAGTACAGAAAAAATTAAAAAGCCAAGAAATAACCTAAGTAAGAAGAAACAGAAATAAAGTAAGACAAAAAAGTCAGAAAGAAAAGCTAAGAAGAGAAAAAGTATAAATAGAGGACAAACCAGTCCCTACCCTCATTGAGCCCAGCCTGATGAAGGCGAAGTAACGCCGAAACGTCGCGACGGGCTCAATAGAAAAACTAATGGCCACTACTACCCAATGATGGGCAATTTTTTGATCGGGGGGCATCAGTGCCCACCCCAGTCGAGTGAGCGTGCACCAGGGGACCCAGACTTCTGCCTGGGACCCCTTTCTTTCCCCAAACCCTTACCAGCCAGGTCCCGGTGGAGTGGGCGATGCCCCTACCCACATCTCCTTCCCTAACCCTAACCTATCCCCCCCTCCCTGTCCCAACCCCAGAAAAAACAGAAAAAAAAGCCTAAAAAAATGGAAAAACAAAAAACAGAAAAAGAAGCCTAAATAGAGTGGTTACTAAGGATGGGGGTGCCAGAAAAACAAGATGATAGACAGAGTGGACTAAGGAATAGGGGGTGCCATAAAGAAAAAGGATAGAAAGAAAGCTCCCCAAGCAGGGTTGAGAAAAGAAAAAAAGAGAGAGAGTAAGAAAGCTCCCCAAGTAGGGTTGAGAGGAAAAGAGAAAAGTCACGTAAAAACAGAAAAAGTGACAGAGAGAAAAATAGAAAAATCTAAGTACAGAAAAAATTAAAAAGCCAAGAAATAACCTAAGTAAGAAGAAACAGAAATAAAGTAAGACAAAAAAGTCAGAAAGAAAAGCTAAGAAGAGAAAAAGTATAAATAGAGGACAAACCAGTCCCTACCCTCATTGAGCCCAGCCTGATGAAGGCGAAGTAACGCCGAAACGTCGCGACGGGCTCAATAGAAAAACTAATGGCCACTACTACCCAATGATGGGCAATTTTTTGATCGGGGGGCATCAGTGCCCACCCCAGTCGAGTGAGCGTGCACCAGGGGACCCAGACTTCTGCCTGGGACCCCTTTCTTTCCCCAAACCCTTACCAGCCAGGTCCCGGTGGAGTGGGCGATGCCCCTACCCACATCTCCTTCCCTAACCCTAACCTATCCCCCCCTCCCTGTCCCAACCCCAGAAAAAACAGAAAAAAAAGCCTAAAAAAATGGAAAAACAAAAAACAGAAAAAGAAGCCTAAATAGAGTGGTTACTAAGGATGGGGGTGCCAGAAAAACAAGATGATAGACAGAGTGGACTAAGGAATAGGGGGTGCCATAAAGAAAAAGGATAGAAAGAAAGCTCCCCAAGCAGGGTTGAGAAAAGAAAAAAAGAGAGAGAGTAAGAAAGCTCCCCAAGTAGGGTTGAGAGGAAAAGAGAAAAGTCACGTAAAAACAGAAAAAGTGACAGAGAGAAAAATAGAAAAATCTAAGTACAGAAAAAATTAAAAAGCCAAGAAATAACCTAAGTAAGAAGAAACAGAAATAAAGTAAGACAAAAAAGTCAGAAAGAAAAGCTAAGAAGAGAAAAAGTATAAATAGAGGACAAACCAGTCCCTACCCTCATTGAGCCCAGCCTGATGAAGGCGAAGTAACGCCGAAACGTCGCGACGGGCTCAATAGAAAAACTAATGGCCACTACTACCCAATGATGGGCAATTTTTTGATCGGGGGGCATCAGTGCCCACCCCAGTCGAGTGAGCGTGCACCAGGGGACCCAGACTTCTGCCTGGGACCCCTTTCTTTCCCCAAACCCTTACCAGCCAGGTCCCGGTGGAGTGGGCGATGCCCCTACCCACATCTCCTTCCCTAACCCTAACCTATCCCCCCCTCCCTGTCCCAACCCCAGAAAAAACAGAAAAAAAAGCCTAAAAAAATGGAAAAACAAAAAACAGAAAAAGAAGCCTAAATAGAGTGGTTACTAAGGATGGGGGTGCCAGAAAAACAAGATGATAGACAGAGTGGACTAAGGAATAGGGGGTGCCATAAAGAAAAAGGATAGAAAGAAAGCTCCCCAAGCAGGGTTGAGAAAAGAAAAAAAGAGAGAGAGTAAGAAAGCTCCCCAAGTAGGGTTGAGAGGAAAAGAGAAAAGTCACGTAAAAACAGAAAAAGTGACAGAGAGAAAAATAGAAAAATCTAAGTACAGAAAAAATTAAAAAGCCAAGAAATAACCTAAGTAAGAAGAAACAGAAATAAAGTAAGACAAAAAAGTCAGAAAGAAAAGCTAAGAAGAGAAAAAGTATAAATAGAGGACAAACCAGTCCCTACCCTCATTGAGCCCAGCCTGATGAAGGCGAAGTAACGCCGAAACGTCGCGACGGGCTCAATAGAAAAACTAATGGCCACTACTACCCAATGATGGGCAATTTTTTGATCGGGGGGCATCAGTGCCCACCCCAGTCGAGTGAGCGTGCACCAGGGGACCCAGACTTCTGCCTGGGACCCCTTTCTTTCCCCAAACCCTTACCAGCCAGGTCCCGGTGGAGTGGGCGATGCCCCTACCCACATCTCCTTCCCTAACCCTAACCTATCCCCCCCTCCCTGTCCCAACCCCAGAAAAAACAGAAAAAAAAGCCTAAAAAAATGGAAAAACAAAAAACAGAAAAAGAAGCCTAAATAGAGTGGTTACTAAGGATGGGGGTGCCAGAAAAACAAGATGATAGACAGAGTGGACTAAGGAATAGGGGGTGCCATAAAGAAAAAGGATAGAAAGAAAGCTCCCCAAGCAGGGTTGAGAAAAGAAAAAAAGAGAGAGAGTAAGAAAGCTCCCCAAGTAGGGTTGAGAGGAAAAGAGAAAAGTCACGTAAAAACAGAAAAAGTGACAGAGAGAAAAATAGAAAAATCTAAGTACAGAAAAAATTAAAAAGCCAAGAAATAACCTAAGTAAGAAGAAACAGAAATAAAGTAAGACAAAAAAGTCAGAAAGAAAAGCTAAGAAGAGAAAAAGTATAAATAGAGGACAAACCAGTCCCTACCCTCATTGAGCCCAGCCTGATGAAGGCGAAGTAACGCCGAAACGTCGCGACGGGCTCAATAGAAAAACTAATGGCCACTACTACCCAATGATGGGCAATTTTTTGATCGGGGGGCATCAGTGCCCACCCCAGTCGAGTGAGCGTGCACCAGGGGACCCAGACTTCTGCCTGGGACCCCTTTCTTTCCCCAAACCCTTACCAGCCAGGTCCCGGTGGAGTGGGCGATGCCCCTACCCACATCTCCTTCCCTAACCCTAACCTATCCCCCCCTCCCTGTCCCAACCCCAGAAAAAACAGAAAAAAAAGCCTAAAAAAATGGAAAAACAAAAAACAGAAAAAGAAGCCTAAATAGAGTGGTTACTAAGGATGGGGGTGCCAGAAAAACAAGATGATAGACAGAGTGGACTAAGGAATAGGGGGTGCCATAAAGAAAAAGGATAGAAAGAAAGCTCCCCAAGCAGGGTTGAGAAAAGAAAAAAAGAGAGAGAGTAAGAAAGCTCCCCAAGTAGGGTTGAGAGGAAAAGAGAAAAGTCACGTAAAAACAGAAAAAGTGACAGAGAGAAAAATAGAAAAATCTAAGTACAGAAAAAATTAAAAAGCCAAGAAATAACCTAAGTAAGAAGAAACAGAAATAAAGTAAGACAAAAAAGTCAGAAAGAAAAGCTAAGAAGAGAAAAAGTATAAATAGAGGACAAACCAGTCCCTACCCTCATTGAGCCCAGCCTGATGAAGGCGAAGTAACGCCGAAACGTCGCGACGGGCTCAATAGAAAAACTAATGGCCACTACTACCCAATGATGGGCAATTTTTTGATCGGGGGGCATCAGTGCCCACCCCAGTCGAGTGAGCGTGCACCAGGGGACCCAGACTTCTGCCTGGGACCCCTTTCTTTCCCCAAACCCTTACCAGCCAGGTCCCGGTGGAGTGGGCGATGCCCCTACCCACATCTCCTTCCCTAACCCTAACCTATCCCCCCCTCCCTGTCCCAACCCCAGAAAAAACAGAAAAAAAAGCCTAAAAAAATGGAAAAACAAAAAACAGAAAAAGAAGCCTAAATAGAGTGGTTACTAAGGATGGGGGTGCCAGAAAAACAAGATGATAGACAGAGTGGACTAAGGAATAGGGGGTGCCATAAAGAAAAAGGATAGAAAGAAAGCTCCCCAAGCAGGGTTGAGAAAAGAAAAAAAGAGAGAGAGTAAGAAAGCTCCCCAAGTAGGGTTGAGAGGAAAAGAGAAAAGTCACGTAAAAACAGAAAAAGTGACAGAGAGAAAAATAGAAAAATCTAAGTACAGAAAAAATTAAAAAGCCAAGAAATAACCTAAGTAAGAAGAAACAGAAATAAAGTAAGACAAAAAAGTCAGAAAGAAAAGCTAAGAAGAGAAAAAGTATAAATAGAGGACAAACCAGTCCCTACCCTCATTGAGCCCAGCCTGATGAAGGCGAAGTAACGCCGAAACGTCGCGACGGGCTCAATAGAAAAACTAATGGCCACTACTACCCAATGATGGGCAATTTTTTGATCGGGGGGCATCAGTGCCCACCCCAGTCGAGTGAGCGTGCACCAGGGGACCCAGACTTCTGCCTGGGACCCCTTTCTTTCCCCAAACCCTTACCAGCCAGGTCCCGGTGGAGTGGGCGATGCCCCTACCCACATCTCCTTCCCTAACCCTAACCTATCCCCCCCTCCCTGTCCCAACCCCAGAAAAAACAGAAAAAAAAGCCTAAAAAAATGGAAAAACAAAAAACAGAAAAAGAAGCCTAAATAGAGTGGTTACTAAGGATGGGGGTGCCAGAAAAACAAGATGATAGACAGAGTGGACTAAGGAATAGGGGGTGCCATAAAGAAAAAGGATAGAAAGAAAGCTCCCCAAGCAGGGTTGAGAAAAGAAAAAAAGAGAGAGAGTAAGAAAGCTCCCCAAGTAGGGTTGAGAGGAAAAGAGAAAAGTCACGTAAAAACAGAAAAAGTGACAGAGAGAAAAATAGAAAAATCTAAGTACAGAAAAAATTAAAAAGCCAAGAAATAACCTAAGTAAGAAGAAACAGAAATAAAGTAAGACAAAAAAGTCAGAAAGAAAAGCTAAGAAGAGAAAAAGTATAAATAGAGGACAAACCAGTCCCTACCCTCATTGAGCCCAGCCTGATGAAGGCGAAGTAACGCCGAAACGTCGCGACGGGCTCAATAGAAAAACTAATGGCCACTACTACCCAATGATGGGCAATTTTTTGATCGGGGGGCATCAGTGCCCACCCCAGTCGAGTGAGCGTGCACCAGGGGACCCAGACTTCTGCCTGGGACCCCTTTCTTTCCCCAAACCCTTACCAGCCAGGTCCCGGTGGAGTGGGCGATGCCCCTACCCACATCTCCTTCCCTAACCCTAACCTATCCCCCCCTCCCTGTCCCAACCCCAGAAAAAACAGAAAAAAAAGCCTAAAAAAATGGAAAAACAAAAAACAGAAAAAGAAGCCTAAATAGAGTGGTTACTAAGGATGGGGGTGCCAGAAAAACAAGATGATAGACAGAGTGGACTAAGGAATAGGGGGTGCCATAAAGAAAAAGGATAGAAAGAAAGCTCCCCAAGCAGGGTTGAGAAAAGAAAAAAAGAGAGAGAGTAAGAAAGCTCCCCAAGTAGGGTTGAGAGGAAAAGAGAAAAGTCACGTAAAAACAGAAAAAGTGACAGAGAGAAAAATAGAAAAATCTAAGTACAGAAAAAATTAAAAAGCCAAGAAATAACCTAAGTAAGAAGAAACAGAAATAAAGTAAGACAAAAAAGTCAGAAAGAAAAGCTAAGAAGAGAAAAAGTATAAATAGAGGACAAACCAGTCCCTACCCTCATTGAGCCCAGCCTGATGAAGGCGAAGTAACGCCGAAACGTCGCGACGGGCTCAATAGAAAAACTAATGGCCACTACTACCCAATGATGGGCAATTTTTTGATCGGGGGGCATCAGTGCCCACCCCAGTCGAGTGAGCGTGCACCAGGGGACCCAGACTTCTGCCTGGGACCCCTTTCTTTCCCCAAACCCTTACCAGCCAGGTCCCGGTGGAGTGGGCGATGCCCCTACCCACATCTCCTTCCCTAACCCTAACCTATCCCCCCCTCCCTGTCCCAACCCCAGAAAAAACAGAAAAAAAAGCCTAAAAAAATGGAAAAACAAAAAACAGAAAAAGAAGCCTAAATAGAGTGGTTACTAAGGATGGGGGTGCCAGAAAAACAAGATGATAGACAGAGTGGACTAAGGAATAGGGGGTGCCATAAAGAAAAAGGATAGAAAGAAAGCTCCCCAAGCAGGGTTGAGAAAAGAAAAAAAGAGAGAGAGTAAGAAAGCTCCCCAAGTAGGGTTGAGAGGAAAAGAGAAAAGTCACGTAAAAACAGAAAAAGTGACAGAGAGAAAAATAGAAAAATCTAAGTACAGAAAAAATTAAAAAGCCAAGAAATAACCTAAGTAAGAAGAAACAGAAATAAAGTAAGACAAAAAAGTCAGAAAGAAAAGCTAAGAAGAGAAAAAGTATAAATAGAGGACAAACCAGTCCCTACCCTCATTGAGCCCAGCCTGATGAAGGCGAAGTAACGCCGAAACGTCGCGACGGGCTCAATAGAAAAACTAATGGCCACTACTACCCAATGATGGGCAATTTTTTGATCGGGGGGCATCAGTGCCCACCCCAGTCGAGTGAGCGTGCACCAGGGGACCCAGACTTCTGCCTGGGACCCCTTTCTTTCCCCAAACCCTTACCAGCCAGGTCCCGGTGGAGTGGGCGATGCCCCTACCCACATCTCCTTCCCTAACCCTAACCTATCCCCCCCTCCCTGTCCCAACCCCAGAAAAAACAGAAAAAAAAGCCTAAAAAAATGGAAAAACAAAAAACAGAAAAAGAAGCCTAAATAGAGTGGTTACTAAGGATGGGGGTGCCAGAAAAACAAGATGATAGACAGAGTGGACTAAGGAATAGGGGGTGCCATAAAGAAAAAGGATAGAAAGAAAGCTCCCCAAGCAGGGTTGAGAAAAGAAAAAAAGAGAGAGAGTAAGAAAGCTCCCCAAGTAGGGTTGAGAGGAAAAGAGAAAAGTCACGTAAAAACAGAAAAAGTGACAGAGAGAAAAATAGAAAAATCTAAGTACAGAAAAAATTAAAAAGCCAAGAAATAACCTAAGTAAGAAGAAACAGAAATAAAGTAAGACAAAAAAGTCAGAAAGAAAAGCTAAGAAGAGAAAAAGTATAAATAGAGGACAAACCAGTCCCTACCCTCATTGAGCCCAGCCTGATGAAGGCGAAGTAACGCCGAAACGTCGCGACGGGCTCAATAGAAAAACTAATGGCCACTACTACCCAATGATGGGCAATTTTTTGATCGGGGGGCATCAGTGCCCACCCCAGTCGAGTGAGCGTGCACCAGGGGACCCAGACTTCTGCCTGGGACCCCTTTCTTTCCCCAAACCCTTACCAGCCAGGTCCCGGTGGAGTGGGCGATGCCCCTACCCACATCTCCTTCCCTAACCCTAACCTATCCCCCCCTCCCTGTCCCAACCCCAGAAAAAACAGAAAAAAAAGCCTAAAAAAATGGAAAAACAAAAAACAGAAAAAGAAGCCTAAATAGAGTGGTTACTAAGGATGGGGGTGCCAGAAAAACAAGATGATAGACAGAGTGGACTAAGGAATAGGGGGTGCCATAAAGAAAAAGGATAGAAAGAAAGCTCCCCAAGCAGGGTTGAGAAAAGAAAAAAAGAGAGAGAGTAAGAAAGCTCCCCAAGTAGGGTTGAGAGGAAAAGAGAAAAGTCACGTAAAAACAGAAAAAGTGACAGAGAGAAAAATAGAAAAATCTAAGTACAGAAAAAATTAAAAAGCCAAGAAATAACCTAAGTAAGAAGAAACAGAAATAAAGTAAGACAAAAAAGTCAGAAAGAAAAGCTAAGAAGAGAAAAAGTATAAATAGAGGACAAACCAGTCCCTACCCTCATTGAGCCCAGCCTGATGAAGGCGAAGTAACGCCGAAACGTCGCGACGGGCTCAATAGAAAAACTAATGGCCACTACTACCCAATGATGGGCAATTTTTTGATCGGGGGGCATCAGTGCCCACCCCAGTCGAGTGAGCGTGCACCAGGGGACCCAGACTTCTGCCTGGGACCCCTTTCTTTCCCCAAACCCTTACCAGCCAGGTCCCGGTGGAGTGGGCGATGCCCCTACCCACATCTCCTTCCCTAACCCTAACCTATCCCCCCCTCCCTGTCCCAACCCCAGAAAAAACAGAAAAAAAAGCCTAAAAAAATGGAAAAACAAAAAACAGAAAAAGAAGCCTAAATAGAGTGGTTACTAAGGATGGGGGTGCCAGAAAAACAAGATGATAGACAGAGTGGACTAAGGAATAGGGGGTGCCATAAAGAAAAAGGATAGAAAGAAAGCTCCCCAAGCAGGGTTGAGAAAAGAAAAAAAGAGAGAGAGTAAGAAAGCTCCCCAAGTAGGGTTGAGAGGAAAAGAGAAAAGTCACGTAAAAACAGAAAAAGTGACAGAGAGAAAAATAGAAAAATCTAAGTACAGAAAAAATTAAAAAGCCAAGAAATAACCTAAGTAAGAAGAAACAGAAATAAAGTAAGACAAAAAAGTCAGAAAGAAAAGCTAAGAAGAGAAAAAGTATAAATAGAGGACAAACCAGTCCCTACCCTCATTGAGCCCAGCCTGATGAAGGCGAAGTAACGCCGAAACGTCGCGACGGGCTCAATAGAAAAACTAATGGCCACTACTACCCAATGATGGGCAATTTTTTGATCGGGGGGCATCAGTGCCCACCCCAGTCGAGTGAGCGTGCACCAGGGGACCCAGACTTCTGCCTGGGACCCCTTTCTTTCCCCAAACCCTTACCAGCCAGGTCCCGGTGGAGTGGGCGATGCCCCTACCCACATCTCCTTCCCTAACCCTAACCTATCCCCCCCTCCCTGTCCCAACCCCAGAAAAAACAGAAAAAAAAGCCTAAAAAAATGGAAAAACAAAAAACAGAAAAAGAAGCCTAAATAGAGTGGTTACTAAGGATGGGGGTGCCAGAAAAACAAGATGATAGACAGAGTGGACTAAGGAATAGGGGGTGCCATAAAGAAAAAGGATAGAAAGAAAGCTCCCCAAGCAGGGTTGAGAAAAGAAAAAAAGAGAGAGAGTAAGAAAGCTCCCCAAGTAGGGTTGAGAGGAAAAGAGAAAAGTCACGTAAAAACAGAAAAAGTGACAGAGAGAAAAATAGAAAAATCTAAGTACAGAAAAAATTAAAAAGCCAAGAAATAACCTAAGTAAGAAGAAACAGAAATAAAGTAAGACAAAAAAGTCAGAAAGAAAAGCTAAGAAGAGAAAAAGTATAAATAGAGGACAAACCAGTCCCTACCCTCATTGAGCCCAGCCTGATGAAGGCGAAGTAACGCCGAAACGTCGCGACGGGCTCAATAGAAAAACTAATGGCCACTACTACCCAATGATGGGCAATTTTTTGATCGGGGGGCATCAGTGCCCACCCCAGTCGAGTGAGCGTGCACCAGGGGACCCAGACTTCTGCCTGGGACCCCTTTCTTTCCCCAAACCCTTACCAGCCAGGTCCCGGTGGAGTGGGCGATGCCCCTACCCACATCTCCTTCCCTAACCCTAACCTATCCCCCCCTCCCTGTCCCAACCCCAGAAAAAACAGAAAAAAAAGCCTAAAAAAATGGAAAAACAAAAAACAGAAAAAGAAGCCTAAATAGAGTGGTTACTAAGGATGGGGGTGCCAGAAAAACAAGATGATAGACAGAGTGGACTAAGGAATAGGGGGTGCCATAAAGAAAAAGGATAGAAAGAAAGCTCCCCAAGCAGGGTTGAGAAAAGAAAAAAAGAGAGAGAGTAAGAAAGCTCCCCAAGTAGGGTTGAGAGGAAAAGAGAAAAGTCACGTAAAAACAGAAAAAGTGACAGAGAGAAAAATAGAAAAATCTAAGTACAGAAAAAATTAAAAAGCCAAGAAATAACCTAAGTAAGAAGAAACAGAAATAAAGTAAGACAAAAAAGTCAGAAAGAAAAGCTAAGAAGAGAAAAAGTATAAATAGAGGACAAACCAGTCCCTACCCTCATTGAGCCCAGCCTGATGAAGGCGAAGTAACGCCGAAACGTCGCGACGGGCTCAATAGAAAAACTAATGGCCACTACTACCCAATGATGGGCAATTTTTTGATCGGGGGGCATCAGTGCCCACCCCAGTCGAGTGAGCGTGCACCAGGGGACCCAGACTTCTGCCTGGGACCCCTTTCTTTCCCCAAACCCTTACCAGCCAGGTCCCGGTGGAGTGGGCGATGCCCCTACCCACATCTCCTTCCCTAACCCTAACCTATCCCCCCCTCCCTGTCCCAACCCCAGAAAAAACAGAAAAAAAAGCCTAAAAAAATGGAAAAACAAAAAACAGAAAAAGAAGCCTAAATAGAGTGGTTACTAAGGATGGGGGTGCCAGAAAAACAAGATGATAGACAGAGTGGACTAAGGAATAGGGGGTGCCATAAAGAAAAAGGATAGAAAGAAAGCTCCCCAAGCAGGGTTGAGAAAAGAAAAAAAGAGAGAGAGTAAGAAAGCTCCCCAAGTAGGGTTGAGAGGAAAAGAGAAAAGTCACGTAAAAACAGAAAAAGTGACAGAGAGAAAAATAGAAAAATCTAAGTACAGAAAAAATTAAAAAGCCAAGAAATAACCTAAGTAAGAAGAAACAGAAATAAAGTAAGACAAAAAAGTCAGAAAGAAAAGCTAAGAAGAGAAAAAGTATAAATAGAGGACAAACCAGTCCCTACCCTCATTGAGCCCAGCCTGATGAAGGCGAAGTAACGCCGAAACGTCGCGACGGGCTCAATAGAAAAACTAATGGCCACTACTACCCAATGATGGGCAATTTTTTGATCGGGGGGCATCAGTGCCCACCCCAGTCGAGTGAGCGTGCACCAGGGGACCCAGACTTCTGCCTGGGACCCCTTTCTTTCCCCAAACCCTTACCAGCCAGGTCCCGGTGGAGTGGGCGATGCCCCTACCCACATCTCCTTCCCTAACCCTAACCTATCCCCCCCTCCCTGTCCCAACCCCAGAAAAAACAGAAAAAAAAGCCTAAAAAAATGGAAAAACAAAAAACAGAAAAAGAAGCCTAAATAGAGTGGTTACTAAGGATGGGGGTGCCAGAAAAACAAGATGATAGACAGAGTGGACTAAGGAATAGGGGGTGCCATAAAGAAAAAGGATAGAAAGAAAGCTCCCCAAGCAGGGTTGAGAAAAGAAAAAAAGAGAGAGAGTAAGAAAGCTCCCCAAGTAGGGTTGAGAGGAAAAGAGAAAAGTCACGTAAAAACAGAAAAAGTGACAGAGAGAAAAATAGAAAAATCTAAGTACAGAAAAAATTAAAAAGCCAAGAAATAACCTAAGTAAGAAGAAACAGAAATAAAGTAAGACAAAAAAGTCAGAAAGAAAAGCTAAGAAGAGAAAAAGTATAAATAGAGGACAAACCAGTCCCTACCCTCATTGAGCCCAGCCTGATGAAGGCGAAGTAACGCCGAAACGTCGCGACGGGCTCAATAGAAAAACTAATGGCCACTACTACCCAATGATGGGCAATTTTTTGATCGGGGGGCATCAGTGCCCACCCCAGTCGAGTGAGCGTGCACCAGGGGACCCAGACTTCTGCCTGGGACCCCTTTCTTTCCCCAAACCCTTACCAGCCAGGTCCCGGTGGAGTGGGCGATGCCCCTACCCACATCTCCTTCCCTAACCCTAACCTATCCCCCCCTCCCTGTCCCAACCCCAGAAAAAACAGAAAAAAAAGCCTAAAAAAATGGAAAAACAAAAAACAGAAAAAGAAGCCTAAATAGAGTGGTTACTAAGGATGGGGGTGCCAGAAAAACAAGATGATAGACAGAGTGGACTAAGGAATAGGGGGTGCCATAAAGAAAAAGGATAGAAAGAAAGCTCCCCAAGCAGGGTTGAGAAAAGAAAAAAAGAGAGAGAGTAAGAAAGCTCCCCAAGTAGGGTTGAGAGGAAAAGAGAAAAGTCACGTAAAAACAGAAAAAGTGACAGAGAGAAAAATAGAAAAATCTAAGTACAGAAAAAATTAAAAAGCCAAGAAATAACCTAAGTAAGAAGAAACAGAAATAAAGTAAGACAAAAAAGTCAGAAAGAAAAGCTAAGAAGAGAAAAAGTATAAATAGAGGACAAACCAGTCCCTACCCTCATTGAGCCCAGCCTGATGAAGGCGATAACGCCGAAACGTCGCGACGGGCTCAATAGAAAAACTAATGGCCACTACTACCCAATGATGGGCAATTTTTTGATCGGGGGGCATCAGTGCCCACCCCAGTCGAGTGAGCGTGCACCAGGGGACCCAGACTTCTGCCTGGGACCCCTTTCTTTCCCCAAACCCTTACCAGCCAGGTCCCGGTGGAGTGGGCGATGCCCCTACCCACATCTCCTTCCCTAACCCTAACCTATCCCCCCCTCCCTGTCCCAACCCCAGAAAAAACAGAAAAAAAAGCCTAAAAAAATGGAAAAACAAAAAACAGAAAAAGAAGCCTAAATAGAGTGGTTACTAAGGATGGGGGTGCCAGAAAAACAAGATGATAGACAGAGTGGACTAAGGAATAGGGGGTGCCATAAAGAAAAAGGATAGAAAGAAAGCTCCCCAAGCAGGGTTGAGAAAAGAAAAAAAGAGAGAGAGTAAGAAAGCTCCCCAAGTAGGGTTGAGAGGAAAAGAGAAAAGTCACGTAAAAACAGAAAAAGTGACAGAGAGAAAAATAGAAAAATCTAAGTACAGAAAAAATTAAAAAGCCAAGAAATAACCTAAGTAAGAAGAAACAGAAATAAAGTAAGACAAAAAAGTCAGAAAGAAAAGCTAAGAAGAGAAAAAGTATAAATAGAGGACAAACCAGTCCCTACCCTCATTGAGCCCAGCCTGATGAAGGCGAAGTAACGCCGAAACGTCGCGACGGGCTCAATAGAAAAACTAATGGCCACTACTACCCAATGATGGGCAATTTTTTGATCGGGGGGCATCAGTGCCCACCCCAGTCGAGTGAGCGTGCACCAGGGGACCCAGACTTCTGCCTGGGACCCCTTTCTTTCCCCAAACCCTTACCAGCCAGGTCCCGGTGGAGTGGGCGATGCCCCTACCCACATCTCCTTCCCTAACCCTAACCTATCCCCCCTCCCTGTCCCAACCCCAGAAAAAACAGAAAAAAAAGCCTAAAAAAATGGAAAAACAAAAAACAGAAAAAGAAGCCTAAATAGAGTGGTTACTAAGGATGGGGGTGCCAGAAAAACAAGATGATAGACAGAGTGGACTAAGGAATAGGGGGTGCCATAAAGAAAAAGGATAGAAAGAAAGCTCCCCAAGCAGGGTTGAGAAAAGAAAAAAAGAGAGAGAGTAAGAAAGCTCCCCAAGTAGGGTTGAGAGGAAAAGAGAAAAGTCACGTAAAAACAGAAAAAGTGACAGAGAGAAAAATAGAAAAATCTAAGTACAGAAAAAATTAAAAAGCCAAGAAATAACCTAAGTAAGAAGAAACAGAAATAAAGTAAGACAAAAAAGTCAGAAAGAAAAGCTAAGAAGAGAAAAAGTATAAATAGAGGACAAACCAGTCCCTACCCTCATTGAGCCCAGCCTGATGAAGGCGAAGTAACGCCGAAACGTCGCGACGGGCTCAATAGAAAAACTAATGGCCACTACTACCCAATGATGGGCAATTTTTTGATCGGGGGGCATCAGTGCCCACCCCAGTCGAGTGAGCGTGCACCAGGGGACCCAGACTTCTGCCTGGGACCCCTTTCTTTCCCCAAACCCTTACCAGCCAGGTCCCGGTGGAGTGGGCGATGCCCCTACCCACATCTCCTTCCCTAACCCTAACCTATCCCCCCCTCCCTGTCCCAACCCCAGAAAAAACAGAAAAAAAGCCTAAAAAAATGGAAAAACAAAAAACAGAAAAAGAAGCCTAAATAGAGTGGTTACTAAGGATGGGGGTGCCAGAAAAACAAGATGATAGACAGAGTGGACTAAGGAATAGGGGGTGCCATAAAGAAAAAGGATAGAAAGAAAGCTCCCCAAGCAGGGTTGAGAAAAGAAAAAAGAGAGAGAGTAAGAAAGCTCCCCAAGTAGGGTTGAGAGGAAAAGAGAAAAGTCACGTAAAAACAGAAAAAGTGACAGAGAGAAAAATAGAAAAATCTAAGTACAGAAAAAATTAAAAAGCCAAGAAATAACCTAAGTAAGAAGAAACAGAAATAAAGTAAGACAAAAAAGTCAGAAAGAAAAGCTAAGAAGAGAAAAAGTATAAATAGAGGACAAACCAGTCCCTACCCTCATTGAGCCCAGCCTGATGAAGGCGAAGTAACGCCGAAACGTCGCGACGGGCTCAATAGAAAAACTAATGGCCACTACTACCCAATGATGGGCAATTTTTTGATCGGGGGGCATCAG